>NW_018408441.1:9073-100160 GCF_002113885.1 Mizuhopecten yessoensis
GTGTGATACTGATAAAGTGTTATATAAGTACGAACCTCCGCCATGTGATACAGATAAAGTGTTATATTAGTACGAACCTCCACCATGTGATACTGATAAAGTGTTATCTTAGTACGAACCTCCGCCGTGTGATACTGATAAAGTGTTATATAAGTACGAACCTCCGCCATGTGATACAGATAAAGTGTTATCTTAGTACGAACCTCCGCAGTGTGATACAGATAAAGTGTTATGTTAGTACGAACCTCCACCATGTGATACTGATAAAGTGTCATCTTAGTACGAACCTCCACCATATGATACTGATAAAGTGTTATATTAGTACGAACCTCCACCATGTGATACTGATAAAGTGTTATATTACTACGAACCTTCACCAAGTGATACAGATAAAGTGTTATATTAGTACGAACCTCCACCATGTGNTATGGGCAAGAACAAGTAGGTCGAAATATGATGGAATACACTATGATAAATATTTCATAATCCATAAAGATTGAGTTAAGAGTTCTGTGGAAACATTTATTTGATTTTGAAAACCATTAAATGTCACATGGACATAATAGAGAGCCAATCAAATTGGACGTGACACTTTTTGTGTTTTGTAATGACACCTGCACATGTACACTAAACCCGTGATGAAGTAACAACGAAGCGTTAGATACACAGGAGATCAAACATCGCTCGTTTGGTAACTAGTACATACTTATATAAATAGTGTCATAAACACGATATGGACAATAGACTTGATACGATGCAAATGATTAATAGCAGACGTAATGTTATGATGTTAAGCTGCTAGCATATCTATATCTATATATTTATCATCTTTTGACAGAAGCTCATACAATCAAATATGAGCATATATGCCACTTACATAAGATTGAAGTTTGGTTTGATCATCCTGAACAAGAGCATCTATATATTTCTCTTTTTTTGATGGACACTTGACTTGATTCTGTTACATGTTCATACATATCAAACTTAGACAATTTGGGAATAAAAACAAGATCACAATCAAGTGGCATTACATTAAACAGAGGACAAACTGTTTTTTCATTTTATTTTTATTTTTAGTAACATAAATGAACTACAAAGTACAAGTCGATACGATCAGCAATGTTCTAACAAAGGATGAAGGATAGAAGTGAAATCAACCATGAGATGAAGAAAAAAGGAAGATATCAAAACAACCGGTGGTTACTGGTTGGGATAAAAGTTAACACTGAGAATAAAGATAAATACAGGATGTGTATTAAAGCTCTCTGGAAACAAACGTCCACATTCTAGCAAAAACACGTAGAACTTAACAGATTTATTACATCAATCGTATCAATATCAACAGTTACTTACTAATTGTAGGAGATATGAAGCTATTTAAAATATGTTGGAATATGTGGTTATCAAAAGAGAACAATTAAACTGTTAATTGAAAGCTTGAGAGAATATATATAATCGATAGGAAGGACAACAACTCCAGTAGTATGGCCTTATTATAATCAAATTAGAAATATTAAAGATTCTTATTGTTAGTAGCGATCTTGTCATATGTTTTGATTCCTATTGTCATAAAATGCAATCTTTGAATCGAAAGCCGTACATGAAATACAACATAGAAGACTACACGCCCAAAAACAGGGACGTGGTGAACATGTACAATAAGCTTATAAGATGTCCTTGATACCATTACAAATCAAAAATACTCCAAAGGTTAGAAAGGGTATGGCCATGGGAAAGAATGATATACCAATGTAGTACTTTATACTGGAAAATACAACAACAAAAGTGACCGAGTCTGAGAGCCTTACATTGCAGCCAAATGTCTTGATAAATTTATAAAATATGCCAAGATTGAAATCGATTGAAGGAGAAGGTAAGGGAAGCAAGAATTTGTATCAAAAGCGTGGAGAAAAGCTAATATAACTTCTACTATTAGGAAGGGACAAACATCAACATCGGAAATTTACATAACTGTCCCGATTGACTAACATTGATGTGAATAAATCTTCTCATATGAAGATTGATAAAGAAGCAATAAAAGTAGGTATATAAATCATGTCACTTCATTTGTACCTTAACTAGAACTTTGCACCAAAGGTAATATATGTAAATGAGGAACAGAGAAGCTGAAAAGCCAGCGTCCATTTTATAGCATATCGACAAAAGATCTCATAATAAACATTTGTAGAGTTAAATACACACTCTTATTACCAGTATAGTGTGTAGAACAACCGACTCGACACAGTTATAAATATACACCTATCACATCAGCATAGTACGAACATTTATAGTTATATGTATACCATACATTTTTATATCTCTCTCTCTATATATATATATCCCTTAACGTTCACATTCTGTCGTTAAATATGAACACATAGTACGAACATTTATAGTTATATGTACACATTTTTATATATCTAAATATATATGTCCCTTAGTGTTTGATGGACAATCAACTTTTTACAATTAATATTAACACAAATACACCGATCAAAATATGAAGGACAGACACATTCTGTCGTTAAATATGAATACATATGATCGAAAAGTAGGCTATGGACATTAAATCGAACCTGTAATAGGAGGCCACCGTCAGGAAGTTCAACTTGTGGTCTCTTAATGGTGGTGGTCGCATAAGACGGTGTGCCTTTATACGCATACACCATCAAATATAACAAAGTGAACGGTAGGTTTACTACATGAAATTGTAAGCATAAACCACCAAATATAACAAGGTGAACAGTGAGTTTACTAAAAGTACATCTAATTATACATATATACTATGGATTATAACAATGTGAACCCAAGGTTTACTACATACAATAATGAGCATAAACCGTCAATTTATTGAAATAAGCCGGAGGGACGGTTTATCACATCTATCATTATAGACTTAAAAACCTTAATTGCATAACCAATAATCGAACAAATAGACACTGTATTGTTTGGACTTCCGTTGTATGAATCCTCATTGGTTTTCCTATTGTAATTTAAGTAATGTAAAAGTGACATAGTCTGATAAAACACAGTACTGCTATTTAAGCAATCATATCGTTATAACGTATAGGCAAGATTCATAAGACAACTTCTTATTTTCATGTATAGGTAATAAATAAATTCAACTGAAGCGTTACCTGGAGTAATATTCGAGGTTTTTGACAATATCTTTGTCAAGTCCACGGCTCTGAGGGAAGAACAAACTTATTTGTACAACAAGTTCGAACGAATTTGGTTCTTTCGTGTACTTCATTTCTAAATCATATTATAAGAAAAAAATACATGAGGCTTTCACTTTCAACATGACGTCATTTGATATTAATTAAAGACGTCACATAATTGTCTTAATTTTGGAAGTAACAATGACAACAATACCACATGATATAAAATGTAAGATACTTATATCTACCCACGAGACTGCTTTCATACGACGGATATTTTTATCTTGCAAAACACACGTAAGAGAGACGAGGTTAAGCCCACAATTTAACACTGGAACCCCGTGACAGGAAGACATATGAATACAAGGGTATTCTACATTCTGCTTTAGAGCATCCTCGATATCCAGGGGTTACGTTCACGCTCAAAGCCTATCAAATTTTACCGTTATGTGACCGCGGTATTTATTTTGATGTATATCAAAGGATCGATCCAATATTCTTGTCTCATCAACAAGGTGGCGTACACGTAGCCTTCAATTTTGCTATGACATATTCCAGGGGTTTAGAGAGCGAAAGCAAACGTAACCCCTGGATATCGAGGATGGCTTTAGAGTAACGCTTACTATAAGGTTAAAGGACAATAGATCTGAAACAAATGAGTTGTATATGGTAAAATGCATAACCTTGAATTCATGGCAAAACATATTGCATGTACCTTTTCAAAGGGCATTATATAATACCAATGGTTGGCACGTAGGACTATTATTGTATACACTTACATTTCTATGTTTAACAAAATGCTTCGGTTTTATTTATTTTTTGTATCAAAGTTTCAAAAAAGCTTTTAGTTTACCCTTTATTTTTACAAAAATCTATATTCCATAAAACATTTATTCAAAAGTAACAGATAACACTAATTAAAGCATTATTCCTAGTGCCTAAGTATTGTTTAACGCACTTTATAAGGCCTTAGTATCGATTCATTGCGCATACCTATGGTTCAATTGTCGTATATACTACTTTAGCCTTTATGAATTATATCACCAACTCAATACAGAGGAGTACAGAGTTTCAGACCCCATGAAAAACCGTTTACCTGAAGGCGTCTCATTAAGAATATTTCAAAAAGTAATCGAAATAATTAAATTTCGTTGACAACAAATCCAAAACCAATTGAATAAAAACGTATCAAAAATGAAAAATACAAGATTAGAAAAACGGACGTACAGAAGTTCAAAAAGAAAGAACAAGAAAATTGATATCTGAAAAAAATACAAATAAATCTTGGCGGTCTCCTGCAAATGTGAGGATCCTTCTTAATGGAAAAGAAATGAATAATTTCCGAACTCCCTTTCAATTCTTGTTTCGCTCTTTGTAATGCAGATGGAACTTGTGTAGCTGAATAAATCTCAATTATCGATGCAGATCTTTTTTCCGGGTTTGATACTAATATCGTTCACATCTAGATCTATAACTGTTNCGTGTAGCTGAATAAATCTCAATTATCGATGCAGATCTTTTCTCCGGGTTTGATACTAATATCGTTCACATCTAGATCTATAACTGTTAATAACATGATCTCTTTCAATACCCCGTTCATGAAGATGGGTGTTCGGCGCCGAGACGATCTCGATCAGCGTTCCGTGTTCGGTGTGTCCTGTTTCTGATGAAGCGAAGAATACCGAGAGCGACTTGCCCTAACCACAGCAGGAAAGCCACCCAAGAGGCAATCTGGAATCAGAAAGTCTTGATGAACTTAATTGGTTCACAGGTCAAATACGGTGGATCAACAGGTGTTATATTATATGAACCAGAAACATCTTCATATGCAATATTTGAAAAGGGCAAATTATCACACTTGTTTCAATGCTTCATTCCATGCTTAATATGCATAGCTGGTAAAAATACAGAAAGACGTATTCTTGATGGTATAACGGGAAAAAACAACATTTTACGATGTGTTTACAGATATAACATGCATGTATAAAATAAGGTTAAATGATAAATACTGACTAGCACTGTAATGTGTTTTGTTGTTTAAAGTATAGAAACAATGTACAAATACGGTGAACCAGAAATAGATCAGGTCGGTTAAGTACACAATATTGTTAAAGAAAAACAATTATAAAAAAATAATATCCTGCTTCACCATATAGCCCACAAAATATATTTTCGGATGTACAAAACCATAAAGCACATAGGAGTTACGCTGGAATTACTGTACTTATGTGTTTGACATGTTAAAATGTGTACTGATCTTTTATATGTGTATTGATGTGTGATAAAGTGTAATGTGGAGTGGTATGTCCTTTATTTGAAATTATGTATAAAGAAGTATTAACACATGACAAGAGTTGCAATAATATATAACTATATGTAATTATTGGAATAAGGTGTAATGACGTAAAGTGATATTTTTTGTTATTGTGTCGGTTTATGATATGCAGAGTTGCGCATTAATTTGCAAAATTGTGTAATAATTTGTAACGATTTTTTTACGTAATGTATTTGTTATGTGCTATGTGCAATCATGAAATATGTAAGGGGTGTGTAAAGATGTGCAATGACAGGTAACGATTGAAATATAATGTATAAATGTATAAAAGTAATGAAGAATGATGTGTTATGACGTGTAAAAGGACTTCACCTGCTAGTGTGGAATAAGTACAGTGTGTAATGCTCTGTAATAATATGTACTATCATCCAATGTCGCACAGTGTGTAATGCTCTGTAATAATATGTACTATCCTTCAATATAGCACAGTGTGTAATGCTCTGTAATAATACGTGCTATCATTCAATGTCGCACAGTGTGTAATGCTCTGTAAAATATGTGCTATCATTCAATGTAGCACAGCGTAATGCTCTGTAATAATATGTACTAGCATTCAATGTCGCACAGTGTGTAATGCTCTGTAAAATATGTGCTATCATTCAATGTAGCACAGCGTAATGCTCTGTAATAATATGTACTAGCATTCAATGTCGCACAGTGTGTAATGCTCTGTAAAATATGTGCTATCATTCAATGTAGCACAGTGAGTAATGCTCTGTAATAATATGTGCTATCATTCAATGTCGCACAGTGTGTAATGCTCTGTAATAGTATGTGCTATCATTCAATGTAGCCCAGTGTGTAATGCTCTGTAATAATATGTACTATCCTTCAATATAGCACAGTGTGTAATGCTCTGTAATAATATGTAATATCATTCAATGTAGCACAGTGTGTAATGCTCTGTAGAATATGTGCTATCATTCAATGTAGCACAGTGTAATGATCTGTAATAATATGTACTAGCATTCAATGTCGCACAGTGTTTAATGCTCTGTAAAATATGTGCTATCATTCAATGTAGCACAGTGAGTAATGCTCTGTAATAATATGTGCTATCATTCAATGTCGCACAGTGTGTAATGCTCTGTAATAGCATGTGCTATCATTCAATGTAGCACAGTGTGTAATGCTCTGTAGAATATGTGCTATCATTCAATGTAGCACAGTGTAATGCTCTGTAATGATCTGTACTATCATTCAATGTAGCACAGTGTGTAATGCTCTGTAATAATATGTGCTATCATTCAATGTCGCACAGTGTGTAATGCTCTGTAATAGCATGTGCTATCATTCAATGTAGCACAGTGTGTAATGCTCTGTAATAATATGTAATATCATTCAATGTAGCACAGTGTGTAATGCTCTGTAAAATATGTGCTATCATTCAATGTAGCACAGTGTAATGCTCTGTAATAATATGTACTAGCATTCAATGTCGCACAGTGTGTAATGCTCTGTAAAATATGTGCTATCATTCAATGTAGCACAGTGTGTAATGCTCTGTAATGATATGTACTATCATTCAATGTAGCACAATATGTAATGCTCTGTAATAATATGTACTATCATTCAATGTAGCACAGTGTGTAAGCGTATGTAACAATGTGTACTATCATTTAATGTCGCACAGTGTGTAAGCGTATGTTACAATGTGTAATACTTGCTCATGCTGTCCAAAAGAATGATACAGTGCGTAATGATGATACACAATGGTGTGCACATTTGTAACTACAAAGTATACAAAGTAGTTTTAAGGCAAAAATAGTAAAACACAGTGAATATGTTAGACTATGTAGTGATATGTAATCATGATGTTTCTACCAAATCCCCCCCCCCCCACACCTTCCAGTCTATCCCTTAAACAATTTCTGTCGGATAAACATAAGTGTAAGTCATCCGATTAGCGAAGTTTTTTTCCCGTCAAGTTGATTGGTAAAACTTTTGAACTATGGAACCTTCAGTTTAAACATTGATGTCGTTTGTTTTCGTGATCCTCAATTACAGACATCCAACCGCGATGTAGTAGCCTATTAGATACCCAAGGTTAATCAAGCGGCCTGTTTTACGAGCAGACTTAATTAAAATTAACCAATATCTCAATATCTAAAGTGTTACACATCATCATAGAGTTGTTCAGAATGTTGTTTGGCTTTTCTTTTTATATTAATCAGCAAATTCATTACCTGAAACAAATTAGTACGCAGCCTCTGGTTCGTTGTTTGTAGATCAACAACGTCGATCACTCAACGATGAAATTAACAGTGTGATAGAAAGAAGTTCAACAATTTGTGTTCTCAGTTTTATATATCTCTCGGTAGTTAATTTTTAATTTGTTAAGAAGAAAAACAAAATTCATTGAGTTTTTGAAGGTCTTTGGTGTGTGTCCCAGTTTATCTAGTGCGTTGATAACTTCTATATTGGCCTACCCTTCCCCCTTTAGCTATGGAACGAAATGTGATTGATAAAGAAGTATGGAAATAAACCAAACACTGATTGTTTTCTGCCAAAAAGCAATAGTAGAAGGAAAATGAAGGTAGTATAACAAATTCTGTCAACTGGCACTAAATCAATTAATTGATTTTTTTTTCTGTTTGATATTTGAAAAGTTAAAACAACTAGTAAACGACGGTTACAAGTAGTGTGGCCTCTATATATGGTGATGAGCTATGGTACGTAATTGATCAACCAGTTTTACGGTATCTGTTAACTAGAACCCGTGGTACCTTTGCCACAGTCAATAATTCGTAGAAATTTCCCACGTTGAAGTGTACATCAGTACCTTGTCTAGTCCATTCCCCGTTTTGAGCATCAGGACAACTGGAATAAATAAACGGATTTTAATAATATTGTAAACATCATCACACAATCATACATGACTTCAGTCAACAACAGACTTAGAAAGGTGGTTTAATTAAATTTAAAAGTTATGTTATTGTGCAGGCTCCATCTCAATGGCACTGGTTCAAATGAAATGTTTTGAAGATTAATTTATGTTTGTGGGGTTTTATGTCTTAAGATGATCATACGCAATCAGTCACGTGACCAAGTTAAGTTACAAATAACAGCATACTTTGTGAAAAATCTCTTAAAGGGACTATTACCGCATATTCCATACGAGAGTTAGACATTGGCCCTTAAATATAATTTTGAAAGTTTGCAGCATTTATCAAAAATGATGACACTTTTATTAGTGTAATTAGAGAACGTGAAAGTTTTGTGGCATATTTTTTAAATTGTTGCTTTTTATGATATCCTTTAAAAGTGATGTTTACCATTATAGTCTCTGTGTAACATATATGAACGTTTATTATATTACATGCATAAACATTACAGTATAAATCATCCCCGCAATATAACAAGAGATCTAACATAATTTTAGGAATCCTCACCTATCCAAAACAGAAAAAAAGATAAAATACGTTTTGTAAATAAGACAAATATAATATTATAATGTATGTTTGAAATATGAATACAGTACATGTTTGTACATTAAACATGAATACAGTACATGTTTGTACATTAAACATGAATACAGTACATGTTTGTACATGAAACATGAATACAGTACATGATTGTACATGAAACTTGAATACAGTACATGTTTGTACATTAAACATGAATACAGTACATGTTTGTACATTAAACATGAATACAGTACATGTTTTTACATTAAACATGAATACAGTACATGTTTGTACATTAAACATGAATACAGTGCATGTTTGTACATAAAGCATGAATACAGTACATGTTTGCACATGAAACATGAATACAGTACATGTTTATACATGAAACATGAATACAGTACATGTTTGTACATGAAGCATGAATGCAGTACATGATTGCACATGAAACATGAATACAGTACATGTGTATACATGAAACATGAATACAGCACATGTTTGTACATGAAGCATGAATACAGTACATGTTTGTACATGAAGCATGAATACAGGACATGTTTGTATATGAAGCATGAATACAGTACATGTTTGTACATCAAACATGAATACAGTACGTGACTGTACATGAAGCATGAATACAGTACATGTTTGTACATGAAGCATGAATACAGGACATGTTTGTATATGAAGCATGAATACAGTACATGTTTGTACATCAAACATGAATACAGTACATGACTGTACATGAAGCATGAATACAGTACATGTTTGTATATGAAGCATGAATACAGTACATGTTTGTACATCAAACATGAATACAGTACATGACTGTACATGAAACATGAACAATTGCAGGTTTGTACATAAAACATGAATACCATGCTTTTTTAGGCAAGGCTTCTAAACAAATACGCACAATCAATGCTACCATTAGCGTCTGGAATTTCGAGTAACACGGAATAGCAAGTCTTTTAAGACGTTGACCGGCTCTCGTGCTCTTCCGTATGTGTACTTACTTGTTACTATAACGGCCCTTCGTGATGCCGTCACAAAAGGCGTTAAACCCCACAGTGATAATACAGGAGGAGATCAGGACCAGGATTGTCATCACGGAATTCAGCAATATAAACGGCAGCACCCACATTTCCAACCTGTGATAGAAATTTCTTCCCATGTAACTGGTAGGGTTTTTAATGATCAGATTACAACTGTTGCAATGTTATGTTTGTACGATGGACGACAAGTGCCGGACAATTGATTTTTTTTTATATTCTTGTGACCTCATAAAAGTGTACCATGGTACACGAATATATAAAAAAAAAAAGCAATTCTTTGTGTTCCACATAGAAGTGTATCAAGGTACACAACAGAATGATTTTTGTGTGTACAATATGTGGTACATAAAAGATGAGAAAATTAATTTTAGAAATCTCGCATACTTTCACGTGTTCATCGCTTTCAGTTCATCCTGTACTGTGGTATGGTACACAAAGATATGAAAGCTCGTCGTTTTCATTTGATTCTGTACCATAAAATGGAACAGCAAGGATGGTACAGAAAGATATGAAAGCATTGAAATGAACGACCCTTGGTAATAAAATGCCTAACCACAATATCACCTCTGATGAAAGACAAGTTTGTTACTCTTCTGCAAATGCTGGGGCCTTAATAGGGTTTTCTTATAGAGGGTAAAACGACGTTTTTTGTTTTTGATATGTCTTCTAAAATACAAATTGTTTTTGATTATATGCTCAAAAAATAACCGTTTTATAATCCAAAAACAAATGAAAATTAGTATAGCATATATATAGTAGTCTTGTATTCTTTGATTCTACATCGTATTTTATCAATTGGTTCCTACATCGAGCCCATCGGAGTTTTGTGTTAATGATGCTTTTCTCATTTGGTAAGTGAAGGCGGAAGGGTGTAAGCATTAGATAAAATCGGTTGAAATGCTTTCTCTGTTTGTTGTTAAAGCGCTTAACATAATTTTGTAAATGCTATAAGTTGGGTAGGTTATGTCAATTCATTTAACTATTATTATTATTGCCACTGATGCTGGATGTAATGAGAATTGCATCCATTCCGTGAGGTAACTACTATGTGTACGTGAGGCCTTATCAAACGGTAATTTGTCACACTGGATAACATTTCAAAGGCGACGGTTTCATATGGTTCTGTACTATGATCCTTTTCGGCCGTTGTGTTGGTACAGAAACATACAAAAGCAAAGGTTTGATAAAACTTTTCTTTCATATCATTATGTACCAGCCATGGTACACAACGATATGAAAAATCATTTCATTCTGTCCGCCTTTTGTCGGCAATCGTACTTCTGGAAAGCTTTACCTTAAATATCGAAGCAATTGAAGGGTTACAGACACGCTGATGACGCGATATAGGTAACAGATATTTCAGATAATACTTTCGTAGCAGTACTTATTACATGTAGCAAACAGATGACTTAACAATCACCATATTGTACATGTTTATTTATATCTCAATGCTACATCATATTTTGTTGGTTCGAATCCATCCAAGTGATGTTGCATTTTTCTTTCTTTTGCATTCTCTTAAAAATAAATGATATTATCTTTATGAACATTTTGTTTTCGTATTTAAATTTCTTGAATGTAACAATACGGAAATACAGTGAGGAATAAAGTTATTTTAACATTACGGGTTTCAAGGGTAAACTTACAAGAACATTCTGTTTTTTCCATTGATTTTTCAATAAAGCTTATCTTATTGACGTAAATTACTGATGATAGAAAAAGAATATGAAACCCATCGATGTTGCCAAGCGGTCAAGGGGTCAGGGAGTAGTCAAGAAGTTGTGTGGACGTCATGGAACAGGAAATCCTCATCATAATGTTACGTGCAATTCAGAAAGGCACATCCTATGCTGCTTCCCTCGATGCTTCAGGGGTTACGCTCACTTTCGCTCTCTGCACCCCAGGAATATGTCGTAGCAAAATTGAAGGCTCGGTGTGCGCCACCTTGTTGATGAGACAAGAAGACTTGTACGACCCTTTGATGTACATGTTCATCAAAATAATCTCGCGACCACGTAACGGTAAAAACCGACAGGATTTGAAGTCGGCTGTCGCTCCTTTGTAATCTTCAAAAGACATGTATCAGCCTAGCGATTGGTCAGTTTTTTTTTAACCCGAGACCAATTACACAGCTATCTTCGTACCTTCGATTTTGCTATGACATATTCTAGGGGTGTAGAGAGCAAAAGTGAGCGTAACCCTTGGCTATCGAGGATGATGCTGCTTTATCCTCGATACTACAGGGGTTACGTGTACTTACATGGATATCGAGGATAATGCTGCTTATAACATCGACAAACTTTAACGATCTAATCATTTAACTCATTTTTAACTAGACTTACCCAACATTGTGATTTGATCTAGATTTGTGGAGTGCGTAGGCGTTGTAGGCCAGCAGAAATAGCGAGTAGAAAATGCCGCCTAGCACGCTCAGGTAGATGGAGAAGTTACAGTTAAGCTGATCACTTGATTGCATAATGAATTCATTGTTAGACTTCCATTCGAAATCGCCGTACAGCATACAACTCCCGTCAAAGTTCGTCTGAAATAGGAGAAATCAGGTTACCACGGGCATTCATTACGTCGAACTATAGATGGGGATATTTCAAATCAACTAACCATGTTCTTTTATTGTTATATTTGCTTGTTATATGAAACGTAACGTCAGATGTTGACGCACAATAGTGAAACATACTTTTGACGTCATTTCGTTTCAGGTTTGACGTTTGTGACACATGACCGGCTTTGTAAAACATGTGTTTTCAGAGCTATCGGAATGCAAATAGACATACGTAAAGCACATATATGTGACATTCATGTGGTCACGATTTGAATATGACAAGTGAAACCGATTTTGACAATGATCGAGTTGAACGTGAAGATAACGGTTAGGAAGTGAAAGAAAAATGTGATAAATAACTCAGCCCGTATTAATACCATCTGCTTCCTTAATATCAACATGATATGTAAGTTACAAAGCACATATTGACTTAGCACGTAAAATAACATGCATGTAACCAAATATTCCGGAAGGTTTTTTTTATTTGATTGAAGCCCGAGAATGAAAGCGCGCTCAAGTTATATTACATTGTATTATGACGTGATATCATTTGCCATTTAGTCATACATAGGCATTGGTGTTGTTACCCTCAGAGTCATCACACTGTTCACACATTTCAATAATTCAATTTGAAAAATCACATACAAGATTAAATTTTCGCTCATCACTTTTTCCTCACAGGCTAAAATGTCTAAATGTTCCTCCTCCTTCAACTGTAATTTGTAAATGTGCAACCAGCTGTCCGTCAAAGTGAATACAGCTGACACACAATACACAATGGCAACTTTGCCCCAATCCTCGATATATCAGGGGTTAGACTCACTTACGCTCTCTGCGCCCCAGAATTTGTCATGACAAAATCAAAGGCTCAGTGTGTGTCACCTTGTAGATGAAAATTTTAATCTTCAAAGGCCCAGGTATCGGCCTACCAATTGGTCGGGTTTATTTTATACCTGAGACCAATCAAAAAGCTAGCCGCGTGCCTTCAATTTTGCTTTATATATATATAATTATTATACCTCTACTTTATTAAACTCTATATAAAAATAATTGGTTAAATCGAATATATCCCCACTTTTGCCTGACAGTGTTTTAGTCCTGTGTGTTAGTCTGGGAACTAAAACACACCTACACTCGGGTGTTTCCGCCGAGCCAATCAGGCGAGAGGTGGGTGGAGCTTGTTACCGAACACGGAAGCGACGCGGAGTCCGATAAACGGGAGCTGTGTAAAACTAGCTTTGCGCACGGAAATTTTCGTATTTTTCAACAGGAAGTATAACTAACACCAATATAAAATATCATCAATAAGTTTAGTTGATATATTTAAATATTAATTATTATATTTACGCATAAATTTTAAAAGATTGGTGTTAGGAAGCTCACATTAATATATACTAAAATGGCTGGAATAATCCCGAGTTATAAACTTTTCCGAAAGAAACTCGAGTGTTCCGAAGTGCCATTGCGTCTGTGAAGTTGATTCATGTTTAATTATTCAAATGACAATTTAGTTTTGTTGGCCTAAAAGATAAAGGTTCAGAAATAGTTCTTATTGGTGAGAATCACTGTCATTTATTAATCTGTTGCACGTCATTTTCAACCAGAATGAGACAAATGAAAGTAGTTTGCTGAGGATATAGGAATGACGGTCCAATTAAGTGCAGCTGTAATGATGCCAAACTCGGTAAGAGCGCATAGGGGTAATCCTTGTAATCTCGGACAGGCATGTAAACTCGGACGTTTTGCATTAAAGCACTGTATCCTTTCAATTATGTCTAGCGTTTGTTGTTTTTCGTCACTGATTTAATCGTTTGTGTGACTATGACAAAACCGGAAACGAATTCGAAAGAAGGCGATACTAGAAAACGGATCGGATGCCGGTAAAATCGGATTTTTTCCTGACACCCACGTGATACAGAGTCTTCAGCCCGGGAAATTTCAAGGTTAACGTGTTAAGTGTAAAGAATTCCAGGAGTGAAATAAGGTAAGTTTTAAGGGCATTATATTTGTAGTATGTGATTTTTTGGTTAAATATGTTTTTATTTATTATTCTAACACATAAAAAAAGAATTTTATGTACAAAATATAAGAAAAAATACATATAATACACTGTCCGAGTTTAAATGACACAATCGATATGCGGTCATTTAATTTCGGACATACTTCTAGACCAGAGGTTAAACAATGCCCAATCCCTTTTGTATATTAGATGCTAATAAAAAATATGTTTAAATCAACAATGCTGAAGGTATATAGTTGTTAATTTGACAATTTAAAAAAATGGAAACATTAGGGATCGTCAAATAAACATATAGATATATATATATATCATATGCATTGTTCATCTATAATATATATATGTAGATTATACAGAACATATATATACAATTTTGGTGAATGATAAGTGAGGAGCACAATCTAAATGATTTTTATATCAATTTTTAATTCATTTTTTAGATGTCAAGGAAAAATAAAACAAAACACAGAAGGGGACCAGAGCTAAAATATGATAGGTCAAATTTAGAACATGCTTTAAAATCTGTGAAGAGCGGGGCCATGTCTATTAGGAAGGCAGCAGGAACATTTGGCTCCCAAAATCTACCCTGTATGACAGAATTACAGAAAAATCCGCCATAGATGCTCACCCAGGACGAAAACCCGCCCTTCCAGAGGCTATAGAGAATAAGATTGTTGAAACAGTGAAAGAGGCGTCCCGGCAAGGAATTGGCATTAGTAGGAAACAACTGCTGGTGAGAACCGGTGATCTATGCAAGCGTTTTAGAGAAACACCGTTTAAAAAGGCTACACCTTCAAAACAGTGGTGAGAAGGACTTAAAAAAAGACACCCTGAATTGACCATTAGAAAACCGGAAAAGTTGGCTTCTGCCCGAGCGTCAATGCTGAACCCGGTGGTTGTACAGAAGTACATGAACGATTTAGGCAATGTACTGGATCAACTCAACATAAAGAACCGACCCGCCCAAATTTGGAATTGCGACGAAACCGGGCGAAATTTTGAACACACCCCTGTGCGGGTAATAGCAGAAAAGGGAGCGCGTAATGTTGTGGGGAGGACGACAAACAATAGGACAAATATCACCATTATGGCATGTGTCAATGCCGAGGGTAGATATATGCCACCAATGTTTATAGCCAAGAGGAAAACTTCTGCATCCGTCCATGGTTTCAATACAAGCGCAGCACCCACCGGTACGAAATGGGCGTGGCAGGAAAATGGATGGATAACAGACAAAATTGGTGAGCAGTGGTTTTCAGATGTATTTCTGAAGGAGTGTGGGGACGCTAGACCACAGCTGTTAGTATTGGATGGCCACTCCTCTCACGAGTCCCTAGCAATACTGGAACTAGCAAGGCAGAATAATATCCACATCTTATGCCTCCCACCCCACACAACGCACTGTCTTCAACCACTTGATCGGTCCGTTTTTGGACCTTTCAGTGGAGCATACAACACTGCTACATCTGAATATCTCAGCGAAAATCCCCTACACTCTGTAAACAAATGGAGTTTTCCAGGTACCATAAGCATAGCATGGGAAAAGGCATTTACCACAACTAACATTGCAAACGGGTTTCGGGCATGTGGGATTTATCCCTTCAATCCAGCAGCCATATCATCAGCTTCGTTTGAACCGTCAAAACCTACTGATGCTAAAACAGCTTTTGCCACCTTCCCAGTCACCGCCTCCGCAACCATTCCTGTCCCCAGTACCTTCTCCGACACACTCCACCTGATGGTTCCCGCCTCGACTTCATCCGCCGACACCCCTTCCGAAATAGTCCCTGCCCCCAGTCCCTCCCCCGACACATCCCACACGATGGTTCCCGCCTCGACTGCATCCGCCGACACCGCTTCCGAAATAGTCCCTGTCCCCAGTACTTTCTCCGACACAGCCCATATGTTGGTTCCCGCCTCGACTTCATCCGCCGACACCGCCTCCGCAACAGTTCCTGTCCCCAGTACCTTCCCCGACACATTCCACACGATGGTTCCCGCCTCGACTTCATCCCCTGACAACGGCTCCGCAATATTTCCCGTCTCGACTTCCGTATTAACGCTTCCCTACACAGCATCTACACCGATAACTCTATCTACTGCATGCTCTCCAGATTCTGACCCTATGTTGGCCGCAGATTCCAATTCCCTAAACCTCCTCGCGCCTTCTATAGTTGCTGAACAAACATTGTCTGATGAGAGCCATGATGTCCTATTCGACTTGTTTGTCGAAAGTGTTCCGCCCACTGAAGAGGAAACCTTGGGCACATTTTGGAACACCGAAATAGAACATATGTTCATTCCTCCAAAGGTTGTTGAGGAAACCACAAATAAAAGGAAACGAAACACGTCACATCGTCTCCTTACAAGTGACGATATTTTAAAGGAAAAACAGAGCGTTCAGGAAAAGAAAGAAGAAAAAGAGAGGAAGAAAATCGCAAGGGAGCAGAAGAAATTAAATTAAAAAAAAAAGACCCATGTTATGTGAAATAATATTTCAGTATTCAATTTCAATTATGGTCAGTAGTTCCGTGGTGTGACAATTGTGACGTATACTTAATACAATTATGAAGATACATATTATAGTCACAATCAACATGTGAAATGTATATATTTTAATGGATTTTGTTTTACTGAAAATGCCACCTCCTTTGCAGTATACACATTTTAAAAAGTTAGAGTTCCGCCTTGCAGGAACTGTGCACGTTGTTATTGTCATATCCGCGGAACAATTGTCTTTAAGTGCTGTGACGCTATTCCAATTTTGACAGTTTTTTAACGATATATAAAAATGTTGATCATATATCTAGACAGTTTCTTTATTATTCACAAAAAATGCCATGGTTGTTCATTTTCAGGATTTTTTTCATTCTAAGTAATTTCTTTTTAAAAATAAAACGCTAAAACTTGAAGCGACATTGCATCCGTTGTTTTGCAATGATTACCTAATATGGTACACCATATAACATTCACAGGCTCTGAATTTGTTTTTTATTTCGACGAGTTGATGTGCCGATTGCAACAAAATAAATTGCTTTTATTGATAAACACTGAACTACAATTGTCATATGAAAAAATATTCATCCCCGGTTAATAGGACCAGAAACCAATATTTAAACATGCCTATATTTTTTTTTCTTTTTTTTCTAGCGTGTTTACTTCAGAGTCATCGTGCACATTTAAACACATCACTGAATACAAAACTGACTATTTGGTGGAAATGCTGAATGATAGCAATATTTCTTATACAACTTTAATCCCAGAGAGCTATTCGAATATTGTCTCGTCTTGAACCATATATGATAGCGTGATGTATTAATAAAGTTGTGAAGATTGTAATAGGACCAATAAATCAGTTTGTCTAATTCACATATTTCAATGGGATTTTTTAAAAAGTTAATTAGTGTCCGACTTTTTATGCCTACTGTCCGGGTTTATGTTCTTCAGGATTTCCGCCTTTTGGTTTATTTGTTAGACACTGTATCGATCAACCAATGAAAATCCACACTGCAATGCATCCTAAAATAGTAACATTAGCGAGTTCGTTTTTCCACCTTGCAGCAATCGCCGGTGACGGTTTGAAGACTGAGGTCTCTGAAAAGTGTCCGAGATTACATGGATTACCCCTAATTATTGTCATCATAATCTGTCGCCACATACTCAAATATAAAGTGAGATTTTAAAATTCATCTTGATTTGCGTTATTTTTAGTACACAGCCTCATTGAAGAATTCTAGTTTGGTTTGTGATTTGGGGAAGGGGGGAGTTGTTATTTGTTTTATATTATTAATGAGGAGGTCTTGGTTTCTTTGAGATCTGTTTACCCGAGGTATGCCGTTTTTACAGCAATTTTTTGAGGTAAATATATACAGATAGTTGATGTCAGAAAGCTGAGTACGTTGATTCAACATTTATCATTCACATCACTTGTCTTGTTTGTTGTAAGCAAAATTTATTGATTTCTGCTGAATATTCTGTGTTATAAATTCATGGTTTAAAGTGTGTGCTCATGTATTTTGTGAGTTAACAGGTAAAGGACATGTGCAACTGTTCAGTGTTCCTCCAAACCAATCAAATTAGTTAACATTAACCCTCACCCACCCCAACTAGTTTGTTTAGATTGTGTCCCATGTAGACCTGGTGGTAAAGAATCTTGCAATCTACCAGATATATACAGGAAGAATATTTATAATGAAATACAATTTATTGTACCTAGAACATTAACTTCTTATTTTTACATTTGATCTAACTTGACCTCTCTAGTCTAGGTTAATTAATTATTTTAAGTATAAGAAAAGAATCACAATAAAATATATTTTTACAGGCAATTTTTTAATCAGGAATATACTATGTATGTGTACATATCACTATAGCAAGGTTATTTTATTAGATTAAATTAATCTCATCTTTATTTATGAAAAGTGACTGGCATTAGATCATAAACTAGGGAACTAATAGATGTAATTTCAAAAATGAAGAATGTCTTGTATTTCGGTTCCTTTTCCAAATGAAATTTATCACACAAAGGAGCATATGGTAACTGGACTTTCCCCCCAAAGTTTGAAGCAGATTTCAAGAGAAATACATGATACATGTGCTTAAAAATTGGGCTCAAGACTCAAAAACTTGTGGATAAGTATTGTATAACTCTTTTTAATAATAAAATCTAGGATAGATATTTCAGCCCAAAAACCTTCTTTCTTTTTTTTGATACAGAACAAATTCTGTTTGAGAATCAACTGTTTTAAACAGGTGTTTTTTTAAAATATATAGCACTGACACTCGATCCATATTGATATGAAATATTTGAAATTTGAATATTTCTATAGTGCATAATTCCATCACCTTCAACCTATAGGGACATGTCAAATACTACCAGGTACACATTTATATATACAATGGAAGATATTATTAATGATAAATGGGCATCACAGTATATATACCTATTTTGCTGCACACTTTTAAAATAAGCATGTGCCATGTCCCTGTAACCCACATCTAATTATAGGTAAGTAGGGGAATTATTATTGGAAGCCAACATCAACACATCCAACTAATACAGTATTTTCAACCAAAGAGCCCCATGGGCCTAACAGGTCACCTGAGTTGTAATGTAATTGTTATTTGTTGTTGTGATATGACAAAAACAAAAATAACATATGTATAGCAGGGAATTTCGCCCCTCCCCAGGGAGGAATTGGTAACCCAGGGGTTGTGAAATTCACATTTTGATTATAAGCACATCAGGATATCTCCATCCATGAGAATGTTTTCATATCTGGATCTGAAGTAGACAATGTTATTTGTTGTTGTGATATGACAAAAACAAAAATAACATATGTATAGCAGGGAATTTCGCCCCTCCCCAGGGAGGAATTGGTACCCCAGGGGTTGTGAAATTCACATTTTGATTATAAGCACATCAGGATATTTCCATCCATGACAATGTTTTCATATCTGGATCTGAAGTAGACAATTATTGTTTTAGCTATTTTGGCTCCGCCCCTCAGGCCCTTGGAGTGCACATGATGACAACTCCAACCAAGTATAAATTTGTTACTACTGAAAATAACTGAAAATATATCTTAAAAAGTCTTATTTCCATAAACTATAGCAAAATGTATCCCCTCCCCAGGAGTAAATGTGCAACAATTGATAAAAAGCTTAAGATATACACCTCATATACATCAGGTATACACCTTTTATAAATCAAATATACACACCTTCTCTACTACAAATATAAACCTCCCATATATTACCTATACATCCATCATCAGCTCCAATAAGTCAGATATCAACTATACACCAGGCATACACCTTCTAAACATCAGGTATACACCTCCTATACATCAGGTATACACCTTCTAAACATCCGGTATACACCTTCTATAAATCAAATATATACACCTTCTCTACTACAAATATAAACCTCCCATATATTACCTATACATCCATCATCAGCTCCAATAAGTCAGCTATCAACTATACATCAGGTATATACCTCCTATTGAACAGGTATACACCTCCCATAGATCAGGTATACATATCCTATATATCCTATACATCAGGTATACACCTCCTATAGATCAGGTATACATATCCTATAGATCCTATACATCAGATATACACCTCCCATACATCAGGTATTTACCTCCTATAGATCAGGTATACACCTCCCATAGATCAGGTATACACCTCCCATACATCAGGTATACACCTCCCATACATCAGGTATACACCTCCCATACATCAGGTATACACCTCAGATATACATATCCTATACATCAGAAGTAAGTCCACACTGTTGGAATTACTTCTTTGCCCCATATCCTATACATCAGGTATACACCTCCCATACATCAAGTATACATATATCCTATAGATCAGATACATATCCTATAGATCAGGTATACACACCTCCTATAGATCAGGTATACACACCTCCCATGTGATACATCAGGTTACACATTTTATGCATCAGGTATACACCTTCTATACATTAGATTAATATTACACCTATACATCAAGTATGCATGCACATATACATGAGGTATATGTCAGGTCCATATTCTCTGTAGGTAAGGTCACTACCTCATCTTTATAATAGTTGTCTTATTAGTTCATATTGATTGCATGCACAGGAAATATAATAT
Organism: Mizuhopecten yessoensis; assembly: GCF_002113885.1. NCBI lineage: Eukaryota > Metazoa > Mollusca > Bivalvia > Pectinida > Pectinidae > Mizuhopecten > Mizuhopecten yessoensis. The sequence goes on from NW_018408441.1 coordinate 30,262, forward strand.
ATTTGCTTGTGCTGGAGCTTCCCAATTATGTTCCCTTATTGTGGCCTCTCTAGAACAAGAAGCACAGGTGCATTAATTATTAATAACTCAACTGGATTTTTATTTTTCATTAAAAGTTGTTGATTACCTCTAACCATACAAGAAATATCAGCTGGGGGATGTTTTTTTTAGACCTGAGATATGCTACAATTTTGGCAATTTTGTCTTATTTTTCTCTTTACCGGAAAACATACCATGTATAACTTTGTATCATGTACATTGTATTTTCTGGAAAATGAGTAGACACTATATATAATAGAGATGATAAATATGGTACCTTATGTAATGAGGCTGTATTTGGAGGATTCCCTTACACAATAAATAATGAAGCTTTATGAGGTAAATCCATTAACAAATTTCAGCAAGTAGATGATATACATGTATATTTGAAAACTGTCTCGGGATATATTTCAAATACATAACTAATTATAGAAACAGTATACAAAATATGTAAAGATAGTATTATGTGTTTATAGTATATATTTAATATATATATAAAACAAGGCAAAGTATTATGTGTAAGGCAATCCATAGTCTCCCTAAGGTAATGATTTCTTTATTTAACAAACAGTACCTATCATGTCAGAATGTATCTACTGTTAGGAAAGTATCCTGATACATACTTCTTGCACTCCTCCATCCCAAGAAATAGATGTTCTTGCACACCAAATCTGGTTACTCCAGGTGAAAAAGTACAGAAGTACAGAGTGCAAACCTATAATCCCCCGGGAACCAGTGGGGGACTAAAATGTGTATATAGAATATATGAAAGTGGTAAACTTTTTATATACTCTGTATACTCCTTTGTACACCACTTTTTCTTTACTATGTACAGCCATATAACACTCTCCGTATACTCTGTTTATCACTCATTTATACTCTGAATACAACTCTCTATGCTCTGTATACCACTCTTAATATACTATGTAGGCCAATATACTGTATACTGTATACCACTTTATATACTATGTTACAAGACCAATCCTTATATACCCTGCATATCACTCTTTATAAGCTGTATACCACTCCTTACATACTCTGTATACCACTCTTCTGATATACTGTATACCACTCTATGTATACACTGTGCATACCACTCTATATATACTGTGTATACCACTCCTTATATACTGTGAGTAACACTCAATATATACATTTATACCACTCCTTATATTCTGTGTAAACCACTCTATATGCTGTGTTTACCACTTCTTACATATACTGTATACCACTCTTTCTGTATTATATAGACAAATTATAATATACCCTGTATACCACTCTATGTACACCATGCATATCACTCTTTATATACTCTGTATACCACCCTGTGTACTCTGTAAACCACTTTTTATGTACCCTGTATACCACTCTCTATATACCATTATTTATATACTTTGTATACCACTCTCTGTATACTATGCATATCACTCTTTATATACTCTGTAAACCACTTCTTATATACTATCATTATATAACCTTCTCAATATTTCTTTGTAAAGACATCTTTGTTATATTTTATAATAAACAAGAAGCACTGAGTTAGGACCAGTCTCCTGGCAAAATCCTAACAAAAGTGTATCCAAATTATGATGCTCAGCAATATATATACTACTACAGACAGGTATTACACATGTATATATTATCACAGACATGTATTATAGATATAACACATGCAATTACTTACTACAGAGAGGTTCCAATATATATTGCTATCGTTGTTTTTGGGGAGGGGGTTAAATGGAAAATAGTTTTATTTATTTATTTATTTTCTCATTATATAAATATCTGTTTTACCATGATATCTTATATTTGAATGGTAATAAAGTGCATGCTGTTACCATGTATCTGGCTTGTGTGAAATGCCTTTAAGGTCACAAAATAGAGTTGTATCTCTAAAAAATATATCAAGTGATAAATATCTCGAAGACTTTAAAGAACATGCACCTGATGATGAAATATCACTGATCTGTATATATGTATTAAATAATGAAATATTACTTCTTGTCTGTGATAGTACAAGTAAATACAAGTTTATAACCAGTTTGAAACAATGAATTTATGTTCCTTACATGACAATTGCAATGTATTGATGATAGAACATAGAATTACAAATACATCAGTATGTTCCTTTAATGTCTGTGATAGTTAAAACAATTTTATCTGAAGCAATATAATTCAAGATCCATAGCCTGTCTGTGATAATAAATACAGGTGTATGACCAGTCTGCAATAGTAAATAAAAAAAAATGTTCCTATGTCTGTGATAAGCAGCCTGAAAAATAAATAAATGTTCCTAATATGTTTGTTATAGTTAATACAAGTTTATAAGCAGCCTGAAACAATTAATAAATGTTCCTAATACGTTTGTTATAGTTAATATAAGTTTATAACCAGTCTGAAACAATTAATAAATGTCCATAACCTGTCTGTGAATTTGTACGGGTAATAATACAATTTTATCAAATTACTTTTAAAACATTAAATCCGTGAAGAAAATAAAGATAAAACATTTTAATGACTAAATTGTAAGTTATGCATGCAGTATGATCGCTTTCCCCCCCATCTTCTACTTTATAATGCTTAACCTTTTAAAGTAATGTTAATACCGCTATAACCAGACGTATATTTGGTGGCATTAAACTCCTACTTTGACTTTCACATACTTCATTTCCGGTTAAGAAATACTGAGGCTTCCAATTTAATGCTTTACCGTGCACAGCTCCCGTTTATAACATTCAGCGACGCGCGAGATGGGCGGAGCTTGCTACCGAAATCGGAGGCGACGCACGAGGTGGGCAGAGCTTGCTACCGAACTCGGAAGCATTTGGCTCCATTGCTATCAAAGGGGTAGTTGGGACGTGAAGCTATACAGCTTATGGTTTACAAATATTGTCTAGTCAAAACTATCTTTGCAGTGTGTATCGGTATAATAAAACGGTTAAAGTATGGGGTTGAGGGATATAGCAAGTTTCTGGTGTCCCTTGACCATGCCTATTTCCCTCGGCTTCGCCTCGGGAAATATACCTGGTCTCGGGACACCAGAAACTTGCTATATCCCTCAACCCCATACTTTTACTGTATAATAAGAACATTTTTGTCTGAAAAGTGACTTTTCAGCACAGACTTTTTGTGCACACGCAGCCTTGAATACTGTTATTATGATTAATTAAAAAAAACACCTTTAAATGTATCTGAAGATATAATATAGTTTCAGACCAATTTAATAATATTTTTAACAAGCTGTTTCAACAACGACCGTAATTTACAATACGTTCATTATATCTAGTTTTTAGTAAAACAAATGAGCCCCAAACTAATTTTCCACGCTGATGAAATGCCTTTTGTCAAGTTTAAAACTTTACATTGACCGTACTCTCATCTTTAACATATAACAGGTATAGCTGCGATGACGTAGCTCTGGACGACGGACGGACGATTTCTGCCGGAGCGGAGAGTAGGCAGGGTATGAATATTCGTTCCGTATAACAGGTAGATCACATCTCTGATGCGGTGACCTTAGTCCGCTAAAACTGACCATAAACAGGCGACCGATCAGAATTTTTTGAGCCTGCGATTATGGTCAGTTTTAGCGGACTACGGTGACCTGTGATGATACAAACAATGTGAGTCATATAAAAAACAATGAAGGGCCGCGCTTTAATATGAAACAGCTTCACTTTACAGAATAGGTGAAGGAGCGCTAACCATGGAATGTCAAGAATGTATGTAAGCATGCCCCACCTTATCACAATGCGATAGCGGAAGTACGGTGCATTGAAGACATATATAAATACAAATTAAATTTGAACAGTAAAAAACAGTTGTCTTAGACAACAAACGGCGTTGTACTTACATGTGTCACACCTATGGGAATTGACACCATGAATCCACAGATAAATGTACAACAGTACAACACTGTCTGCACGAGAAGATGGAGGTCGACGATCGCCATTCTGGCAACAGGACAACCAAGCAGGCCGTACAATCAGGAATGTAAACCAGCTTTTTGGTTTCAAGATGACCGCAATGTATCAAAACTTGCTTGCCTCGGCCAATTTATTCGTACTGGCACATGTGATACTTCCACTGAGCGTGTGGGTATTTTTACATTATTGGGAAAACCGTGATCGGTTCACTGAACAGGTGTGTAAAGTGAACTCGGGGTCAGGGACTGAACTATTGTTTTCTTATTAAAGTGTGACATCGATATATATACACGGTGTAGAAAATACAACATTTTTTAACTAAGATCAATTACTTATCCGGTCATCATATCATGTTTTATCAGACATATATAAAATCGATAAAATCAGTATGCACATGGAGTAAATTAAGCTTGGTGTTTAAAGGTTGTAAACCTCCTAATGCATGAGGTACATTGATACATTAAACATATTGATACATAGAATATTTGAGTTGAGATACGTTGAAATAGTGCCACTGAAATAATGCATGTTTTTATAAAATACATATAGATTTATAAAATTCTTAAATCTATATACATTGATGTATAAGTGGCACTGAGATACATGTTAGTAAATATACTAAACGCATCAATAAACACAACAGATGTTTTATGTTTTATGTTTTAAAAAGGAGTGAATTTAAAAAAAAAAAATGAAAGACACAATTTTTGGCAAAATAATGTCAATAAAAATGATACTGCCATAGATTAGTATTGCATTAATGTATATCAATTTAATAAATGTTGAAATTGTGTAAAATAAATGATCTATAAACGATTAAAAATGGACGCTTTATAATAAAACCATATGCACATAATACTTTGCATGGAAGAGTTATCTTTCTTGAAAAACTTCACAGTAGAGAAATAGGAAGCCGGTTTCCTGAAGTACAGAAAAATGGACACATTTGACTCATTGATAAAAAAAAACAACCTGAATTAATGCCTGGATTGCTTTAAAATACTTTAATATTGAGAGAACAAACTGTTCTGTCAATAATAAACATACAATATTTATCAGTTTCATATTAAACATTAGAATATGCGGAAATTGTGATACTGTCTCCCTACATTGGATTTTCAACTAGGGATGTACTTCCTATTTCCGTTTATCAATACACTCCTATGGCCTTAAACCCTGTCAAGCTTACCACGAAGGTGACTAACTAGTTTTCGTAAATCTGTCAAATGCTGACTTCATGTGTTGACGAGCGCTGTCCATAGAGTGGATTTGATTGATTGAAATAAACATCTGGCATAAATCATGACGTTAGTGTTAAGTGGCTGGTGAACTTTAAAAAAAATCCTTCCAAAATAGATCCAGGTTAGGTAGGTAAATTACAATGCAATATATACATCACGTGACAAATGTTACCGCGCGCAAAAGATCGATCACCTTGCTTATCGATATCGAATGGACTCTGAGGTAGACAAAAAAATGCGTTACATTTTGCTTGGCAGAATAGATATAATCAATATATGTTTGTAAATTATGGTGGAATACATAAATCGGGATTCGAAAATGATTAAAAAATAATCAACTCAAACTGCAAACGACCTTCATTAATAATTTTCCCCAATAATTCTAACAAAACGTAGATTGCACCAGAGCACTTCCAGATTTCATTTTTATCAAGGGATCACACCCCAAATGCCCTAAGAGGGTTTTCGCACACAGGCTTATAAATAGAAATCTGTTCGGGACACGCACCTCAGTTATCAAACCCGAGTTGCCTCCCTTTTACTAGTAGTTATCTGTTGCGATCGGTTTCAATATAACTCATTCCCAAAATAACTACGATTCACAAAACGACATTTCCATAAACGTTAGGTATGATCCAAAATCAACCGGAAGTATGATGTAGCAACTTTCAAAACTGATTGCAATTGGCATATCTAGAAACTGGTATTCCTGCTTCGGTTTTTACTTATTATAAGAAGATATTGTTATTGAATAAGACGATATCTCGTGTATGAATAACGAAACTACGATGACATAATACGAACAAGATTACAACAAAATAAGCATCACAACGGTGTTTAAAAAACACAAAGGGATTTATTGATATTTTCATTACAAAGATCATGACAATTGATAATTGTGAATTCACTTTTAAAATAGATGAGCATTTATTGAGGGAAGATTTTAAATACAAACAGGTGACGATGGTCCATTTCTCCATCACGTGCACTGACGTTTTTTCTGCCGGTAGATTCTCCTTTTTGACGTAAGAATATGTTTAGGGAAGGCCCATTGTTAATATGCATACGACTGTAAATTCAACGTTCTGTTAAAAGTTAAGTAAAAGTAATTAAACTTGATTATTTTACGCCATTGGTACACGTTTTAGCGCAAAACAAAGTTTCATTTGAGAAACTGATTTTGTTGTGCACTGACTTCTGTTGCTGAACGAGAAATGTCTCCGAATCACACAATAGCTTTCAATGTGCCCAAAAGTATCATAACTTACATTTCTTAACCGAATAAATTTCAGGATTCTTAAAAAAACGTGAGTCCACTACACTACAGTATGTGATAAATTATGAAATATAATAAAATTCTTTTAGTTGAATGTTATAACCTATTTGTTGACAAGCTTATTTCAACCTGTCTAGAGAATATCAAAGATCCTGAAGGTAAGCACTTGTTCACTTCATCTTTAGTGTGATAAATGATCAGACCTAATCTAATAATTACAAGACTAATATTTTAGTTTACGTCTAACTAATCAGCTACATAGTTGTCAGAGCTCCATTGTATACATGTTATATAACTAATCAGCTACGTAGTTGTCGGAGCTCCATTATATACATGTTATATAACTAATCAGCTACGTAGTTGTTGTAACTCCATTGTATACATGTTATATAACTAATCAGCTACGTAGTTGTCGGAGCTCCATTGTATACATGTTATATAACTAATCAGCTACGTAGTTGTCGGAGCTCCATTGTATACATGTTATATAACTAATCAGCTACGTAGTTGTCGGAGCTCCATTGTATACATGTTATATAACTAATCAGCTACGTAGTTGTCGGAGCTCCATTGTATACATGTTATATAACTAATCAGCTACGTAGTTGTCGGAGCTCCATTGTATACATGTTATATAACTAATCAGCTACGTAGTTGTCGGAGCTCCATTGTATACATGTTATATAACTAATCAGCTACGTAGTTGTCGGAGCTCCATTGTATACATGTTATATAACTAATCAGCTACGTAGTTGTCGGAGCTCCATTGTATACATGTTATATAACTAATCAGCTACGTAGTTGTCGGAGCTCCATTGTATACATGTTATATAACTAATCAGCTACGTAGTTGTCGGAGCTCCATTGTATACATGTTATATAACTAATCAGCTACGTAGTTGTCGGAGCTCCATTGTATACATGTTATATAACTAATCAGCTACGTAGTTGTCGGAGCTCCATTGTATACATGTTATATAACTAATCAGCTACGTAGTTGTCGGAGCTCCATTGTATACATGTTATATAACTAATCAGCTACGTAGTTGTCGGAGCTCCATTGTATACATGTTATATAACTAATCAGCTACGTAGTTGTCGGAGCTCCATTGTATACATGTTATATAACTAATCAGCTACGTAGTTGTCGGAGCTCCATTGTATACATGTTATATAACTAATCAGCTACGTAGTTGTCGGAGCTCCATTGTATACATGTTATATAACTAATCAGCTACGTAGTTGTCGGAGCTCCATTGTATACATGTTATATAACTAATCAGCTACGTAGTTGTCGGAGCTCCATTGTATACATGTTATATAACTAATCAGCTACGTAGTTGTCGGAGCTCCATTGTATACATGTTATATAACTAATCAGCTACGTAGTTGTCGGAGCTCCATTGTATACATGTTATATAACTAATCAGCTACGTAGTTGTCGGAGCTCCATTGTATACATGTTATATAACTAATCAGCTACGTAGTTGTCGGAGCTCCATTGTATACATGTTATATAACTAATCAGCTACGTAGTTGTCGGAGCTCCATTGTATACATGTTATATAACTAATCAGCTACGTAGTTGTCGGAGCTCCATTGTATACATGTTATATAACTAATCAGCTACGTAGTTGTCGGAGCTCCATTGTATACATGTTATATAACTAATCAGCTACGTAGTTGTCGGAGCTCCATTGTATACATGTTATATAACTAATCAGCTACGTAGTTGTCGGAGCTCCATTGTATACATGTTATATAACTAATCAGCTACGTAGTTGTCGGAGCTCCATTGTATACATGTTATATAACTAATCAGCTACGTAGTTGTCGGAGCTCCATTGTATACATGTTATATAACTAATCAGCTACGTAGTTGTCGGAGCTCCATTGTATACATGTTATATAACTAATCAGCTACGTAGTTGTCGGAGCTCCATTGTATACATGTTATATAACTAATCAGCTACGTAGTTGTCGGAGCTCCATTGTATACATGTTATATAACTAATCAGCTACGTAGTTGTCGGAGCTCCATTGTATACATGTTATATAACTAATCAGCTACGTAGTTGTCGGAGCTCCATTGTATACATGTTATATAACTAATCAGCTACGTAGTTGTCGGAGCTCCATTGTATACATGTTATATAACTAATCAGCTACGTAGTTGTCGGAGCTCCATTGTATACATGTTATATAACTAATCAGCTACGTAGTTGTCGGAGCTCCATTGTATACATGTTATATAACTAATCAGCTACGTAGTTGTCGGAGCTCCATTGTATACATGTTATATAACTAATCAGCTACGTAGTTGTCGGAGCTCCATTGTATACATGTTATATAACTAATCAGCTACGTAGTTGTCGGAGCTCCATTGTATACATGTTATATAACTAATCAGCTACGTAGTTGTCGGAGCTCCATTGTATACATGTTATATAACTAGTCAGCTACGTAGTTGTCAGAGCTCCATTGTATACATGTTATATGACTAATCAGCTATGTAGTTGTCGGAACTTTATTGTTTACATGTTATATAACTAATCAGCTACGTTGTTGTCGGAGCTCCATTGTATACATCTTATATAACTAATCAGCTATGTACTTGTTGTAACTACATTGTATACATGTTATATAACTAACCAGCTATGTACTTGTCGTAACTCCATTGTATACATGTTATATAACTTATCAGCTACGTAGTTGTTGTAACTCCATTGTATACATGTTATATAACTAACCAGCTATGTACTTGTCGTAACTCCATTGTATACATGTTATATAACTAGTCAGCTACGTAGTGGTCAGAGCTCCATTGGATACATGTTATATGACTAATCAGCTACGTAGTTGTCAGAGCTCCATTGTAAACATGTTATATAACTAATCAGCTATGTACTTGTTGTAACTACATTGTATACATGTTATATAACTAACCAGCTATGTACTTGTCGTAACTCCATTGTATACATGTTATATAACTTATAAGCTACGTAGTTGTCGGAACTCCATTGTATACATGCTATATAACTAATCAGTTACGTAGTTGTCGGAGCTTCGTTGTATACATGTTATATAACTAATCAGCTACGTTGTTGTCGGAGCTCCATTGTATACATGCTATATAACTAATCAGTTACGTAGTTGTCGGAGCTTCGTTGTATACAAGTTATATAACTAATCAGCTACGTAGTTGTCGGATCTCCATTGTATACATGTTATATAACTAGTCAGCTACGTAGTGGTCAGAGCTCCATTGGATACATGTTATATGACTAATCAGCTATGTAGTTGTCGGAGCTCCATTGTATACATCTTATATAACTAATCAGCTATGTACTTGTTGTAACTCCATTGTATACATGGTATATAACTAATCAGCTACGTACTTGTTGTAACTCCATTGTATACATGTTATATAACTTATCAGCTATGTAGTTGTTGTAACTCCATTGTATACATGTTATATAACTTATCAGCTATGTAGTTGTTGTAACTCCATTGTATACATGGTATATAACTAATCAGCTACGTACTTGTTGTAACTCCATTGTATACATGTTAAATAACTAATCAGCTACGTAGTTGTCAGAGCTCCATTGGATACATGTTATATGACTAATCAGCTACGTAGTTGTCAGAGCTCCATTGGATACATGTTATATAACTAGTCAGCTACGTAGTTGTCAGCGCTCCATTGTATACATGTTATATGACTAATCAGCTATGTACTTGTTGTAACTCCATTGTATACATGGTATATAACTAATCAGCTACGTACTTGTTGTAACTCCATTGTATACATGGTATATAACTAATCAGCTACGTACTTGTTGTAACTCCATTGTATACATGTTATATAACTAATCAGCTATGTAGTTGTCGGAGCTTTATTGTTTACATGTTATATAACTAGTCAGGTACGTTGTTGTTGGAGTTTCGTTGGCGTTGAATGTTTCTTGCTTAACTAATCTGGTGGACACACAGGTATTGTCGGGATTCCACGAATATCTGAAAAGATGAAGCAATAGGTTCTCAAGCAGTTGTAAATAATGGACTAAATAAACGTATCTATTATTCTCTCTCTTAGCACGGTCACATTCAGTTTTTTTCTCTCAATTTTCCTGACATTTTTCTTTTGGAATTTAGCATTACCATAATTATTTTGCAAAATTACCGGAAGTGGCGGCATATTCCAGATAAATAGCTGTAGGATTGAGCGAGCCACACCAACCATCATACGTTGTCTGTACTCTCATCCCGTCAAGAGACCATACAATGGGTTCAAGTCTCTCTCCGTAGTCTCCCGACGACCAGGTACACTAGTCACCAGAAGGAATCAGGATCAGCAGGGTTTACAAATTACGAGGTCGAGATCACAGGGACCTGGCAATTTGTTACAACTACAGTTAGACCTTAACTAAGGTGTTCAGAGTAACTTTACACGATTCAGGGGTTTAGTTCAATTTTCGGTACACATGTCATCCCAATGATGAACACCTTAGTTTAGGTCCAAATATAGCTGTATCAAATTATCAGGTCCCTGTGGTCGATACCAATTCATTTATTTTACCAACAACAAAGTCGAGATCGGAACATTTTATACTTAGCGAGGTGGATATCGGTACATTTTACAAATAAAGTGGCCGAGATCAGAACATTTCACATTTACAAGGCAAAGATCAGTACATTTAAAAAAAATGAGGTCAAGAGATAAAAAAAAAATACCTGTATAACAAGTTTTGTTATTCTGGTGATAATTCGCTGTCCAAAAAAGTCTTATTTTCCTTTTATTTGATTCGTAAAGAAACGATCAATATTCCTAATTGGTATAACTGAACAATGGCACACGTAGCTTACTTCAGTGGATTTATGGTCAACTTCATAATACCAGGAATTAACCTCACTGATTCCTACTACAACGTCTAAAGTAATAAAAACAAGTTGTTGTTGATAGAAGGATTACATACGGTAAATTGGTAAAGAAACGTACATTGTATACACGTACATTGTATACACGTACATTGTATACACGGACATTGTATACACGTACATTGTATACAAGTACATTTGTAAAGCTGTTGCATTCAGTTTAGGTACATTTCTAACGGTTTTTAAATATTACCTCTTTCGTTGTCTTAAATGGTTTTCTTATGAAATGTGAAGCAATTCAATGTGAATATATGATATGAAGTTACTGTTTTTTGAAAAGAAACCCAACTTACAGTCTATGACTTAACGGTGTGTTTGATTCTATTCTTAACCCTAACAAACTTCTCAGTCAATTTTTTTTATTGTATATCAAACCGAAAAGTATCATAGACACAAAATGGGTACACAGTAGGACACGTAATACCGCTACTCCGATTGTAGACCTACATTTTTTTTTCTAAATTCCACAACCCGAAGAAATATTAACTAAAGTTATGAAGAAAGGAAGCACCTATGTTTTTTTCCTTCAAATTAGACAGTCGCAATCAAAACGAAGTAAACATCTACTGCGCATGTCGCAATTTATTCACGTTAGGACTTTTAAGTGGCACTAAAGGTCGAAATAATGAAACAGATCATGCCTGAAGCATTCCGAACAAAAAAACAAACAAAAAACGAGAAGATGCGCAGACAAAAGTATATAACGTCACTTTAAGACTTTTGGAAGCGACATGTAAATAACTCAAAAGCTAGTTCGTCACGTAAACCGTGTCAGAAGGAATAATAGCAAAGTGTGGTGAATTTCGGGGGAGTTATCTCTCTTGGACCATGGACCGCGCCGACACGAGATCTCGTGAGCTACGCGACAACATCGCTGTGACGCGTTGGCGCGGTCTCTTATACATCTTGAACTAGAACCAGCAACACGTGAGTGATTTTCCTCCGCCTTGTCTTTGATTTCAGGAGCTGAGAGCATTTACAACTACTTGTTGTGACGGTGTGTGAATAACACACACCGAATTCATGACAATTGGTGTCATAAGTGAGAAAGAACTCACGCTATTCGCGCTATTTTGACATTTTTTTCCATATTTTTTTTTTACCTTGCTTGTCCCCTCTCGCTCGCACGTGCGCTGGCCATTTTGTTGACCAGTGCGCGAATTACGAGTGAGAGATTTTGGGACAGTTCTAGCAGTTTATTATTGTTTATTTAATTATTTATTAGGGGTAATTCAGAGTCGGCGGTGTTTTCACTGCCGTTCTGAAATTTATATTTAATTTAATTTAGTTTACTTGTTAGGTTTTCACGGAACTTCATTCGCCTGTATAGTGGGCCGCCCATATTGGCGGAATACATATGACAGGCGAGACTTGAGTTATCGTTAGTATAGGATATTATTTTTATATTGTAGGGAAATTATTATATGTTTAGTTAGGTTATTATTACATTAGGTTAGAAATTAGTTATTTTAGGAATTAGAAATTATTTTGTAAACGGTAAATCGTAGTTGTAATCGTTGGAATTTTGTACGGGACGGTGGCACGTGTCTACTATAGCACTGTTGATATAAGTCCCTGTACATAATTGTGTAATTGTTTAATTAAGTGTGTTGACTTATTTCTTTCTTGGAACTTTATATTTTGTCATGGCTGTCATAAATATACGGACAGCTACAGAAGATGAGCTGTGCACGTTGGAGGGTTTAGGCCCCGCGACGGCACAGAAAATCTTGAGTATAAGAGATGATGAGGGGCTCACTCTGCAGAAACTGGTGACTGTTTCCAGAGTGGGCATTGAGAAGTGGCAGAAATGGCTAAGTGATGGGGTCATCACGGGCATAATGGTCACTGCCCCTGTAGAGGCGCAATCACCAACCCGGTCGACCTCATCACGGGCAGATAGGCTAGACAGACAGGAGGACGAGGTTATGGACATAAAGCAGGAAGTTAAGGAACTGCGGGTCCAATTCAGGGAGTTAATGGTAACATTGGAGACGGAGGCTCTTAGAAAATCAGAGAGTCTGGCGGCTCGTGCTGCCTCGCCTCCGAAAAAGAGCTCTACTCCCGGCACTATGCTACTGACTACACCTAGTGGTGGTCAGTATGTCAGCCAGAGGCCACAAATAAATAGCTGGTCACCCTGGGGGGATAGGGGTACCACTCATGCTACATCAACCTCCGTGCCATCATACTCGAACTCGCAGACAATGATTCCTAAACAGAAGGAGTCAGAGTTTGGCCCTATTTTACAAGCTATCCCGAAGGATGGAAGGTATGTAAGGGGTCAAGATCAGGGTGCCCATGTATCAACATGGACAGCTGGAGGTGCCAATGCACCCATTGCACCCATTGCTTCTAAGTGGGGGTTTAAGCTAGAATCGGCCCCAAAAGTTGAAGGGGAAATGAGTCTGCCCTTGTCATGCCTATCATCAGACAATGAAAAGGGGGCTGACTTCCTGTTGGAAGATGTCAAGCCTAGTTTGACGCCTCGCAAGCAGGGAGGGGGGAATTATCCTGGGGGATATGACCCTTCACAGCCAGCTTTTCAACATAGGGGGGGTAACATACCCCCAGGTAATAGGCTGCCATACACCAATGGCGGGATAAGTAACTATCCCCTGTTGGGACACATAGACACTCAGTTAGGGCAAAATCAGGTTAAGATAGAACAACATACTATTCCTGCTCATGGTCTGCCTTCGGCCGTTGCCGGTGCTTACGCGAGGGTGCCCATAACCAGCACAAATTGTGGCGTAACCACATCGGCGCGTGCTACCCGCGAGGAGAATAGAAATAGACGGACCCGCGACAGGTTGGACAACGAACGTCCTGCAAGGCGCACGCATCGCGTCCTCGGTGAGCGACATGTGCGCCAACCACAAGGCACGCGCCGTGCGCCTACAAGGCGCAGACGTGATGATTCGTCAGAGAGCGACGAATCGGACCCCGATTTCTCCAGTGAGGGAGAGGGGGACAGCAATACAGATTCAGGGGACTCCTCCGACGACTACCAGAGGCATCGTCAAAGGAGTAGGAGTCCTCAGCGACATAAGATGCCCACTTACTCGGGTAAAGAGCGCTGGGAGCCATTCGCTCTTAAATTCACCAGGATAATAGAAGACAGTAGATGGTCGGACCGTAAGACCAAACAACGGTTTTTCGATTGTCTGGTGGGTGATGCGTTGGAGTACGCAGATAAGCTCCCACGAACTCTTGGGTTCGCAAAACTCAAGAAAAAGATGAAGGAACGGTTTAGCGACAAGGACGTTCCAGTAGTGGCCCGCAGGGAGCTAAACTTCACTAGACAAGAGGAGAGTGAGAGTTTGGCAGAATTTGCTCAGCGGATTCAAACCATTACGGGGGATGGCTTTGCTCACGCAGACACCACCACCAGGAACCAGATCGCTACGGAGGCATTCCTCAAAGGCTGTCGCGAGAAGATGGCAGCACAGAGAGCCATGGAGAAGAATCCCAAGACGGTTCACAAAGCTCTGAAATACATAAAGGCCTCCGTGGCCAATCAGCGTGCTTTGTTTGGTTCTCGCGCGCCTCACTACCCTAGTAGGCAGGTAGAGTTTGCGGAGGGCACTAAGTCGGGGGATGATAAAGTAGAGGAAGCCCCTGTACAGTTCTCAAAAGATGAGCTACAGGAGCTAAAGAAATACCTGGCCCGGCTTAGTGCGGGCGGCGTATCTGCCCGTCCGTCTTCTCCTCCACCTTGGGGTGACTACCGATCTCCGGAACGCGACCGAGGGTTCCCTCAAAACTATGGGGGAAACCGATCTCCGGATTATCGTGATAGGACACCGGTCCCTTATCCCTCATCAGATTATCGCGATAGGCCCCAGTACCCTCGTCCACCCCAGGACAACGGACGTAATAGGTACGACGGTAGACCCCGCGACAGGTCACCATACGCTGAACAAGGTCCTTCGCGGAACCGTAACTGGTCACCCAGATATCAGGGGGACTCACCTGGCACAGGGTCACAAGGCCGAGGTCAAAATCAACCAGGCAGGGGCCCATGGGAACCAGGGAGAGGCAACAACAGCCCCGCCAGTTGGGGTAACGACCGAGGACGGAATACCCAGGCGTACCGTCAAAGATCTCCATCTGCGTCCCCGGAACCATATAGAGGGAGCAACGGTCCCGCCAGTTGGGGTAACGACAAAGGACGGAATAACCAGGCAGAGAGATCAAGGTCTCCATCACCCACGCCTAGAAAGGAGGTCCAACCTTTGAGGGAGGTGAAGCTGGCGGTCTCAGATGGCAGTAGCATCACCATACCACTCACTTTGAATGGAACTTCTATTCAAGCTGTCGTGGATACAGCAGCAACTATGACACTGATTAAGCGGGAGCTGGTAGACAAGCTTGAGGGACCACTGGTGCTTGGAAAACGAGTGAGGCTCCGGGGTTTTACTGGCAATGTGGAGATAGTGTGGGAAATAAAAGACCTAAATATCGGAATAGGGAACACTGAGGTACCCTGGACCGTATGTGAGGCCCCCATCATGGACGACATGTTGCTGGGGGTGGATTTCCTGTCTCGGAACAACTGTGTCATCGACCTAGATGCGGGCGTCCTGTTCATTGGTAATCAGGCAATACCTATCACATCAAGGTTAGAGGAACAGAGGACATCTTCTGCTGTCAAGGTAGCACAAAATGTAACAATACCACCAAACACCATAGGACACTGTCAAGTGGACTGGGCTAAACCCAACGGGAGCACGTCCATGATCCAACCGACACAACGTCCCGGGGGAGCTATAATAGCCAATGCATTGGTACCCCCGGGAGCACAACATTCCATTATGAGAGTAGTGAATGACTCCGCCAAGTCAGTAAAAATGAAGAAAGGGCAGAGCATAGGAGTAAAGGAGTCCGTGGAGGTCGTACCTGCACTCCCTGAGGAAGGCCCGAGGTGTGGCCAAGATGTGCCCCTCAGGGATAATGCTCAAAAAGTACCTGACTTCCTGGCAGAGCTGGTAAACAGATCAAGTAAGGAGCTCGACCCAGAACAGCGTCAACAGCTGGAGGAATTGCTAATAGAGTATCAGGATGCATTTGCTCAACATGATCTGGATATAGGCTGCTTGATGGACATTACCCACAAGATAGACACTGGCATGGAGGTGCCCGTCCGTCATAAAATGAGGCGGACACCTGCCCATTTCCAAGATCAGGAGAGGGAACACCTTGATAAGATGCTGGCTGCCGGCGTTATACAACCCTCTTGCTCGGAATGGTCCTCAGCTCCGGTGCTGGTGAGGAAAAAAGACGGGAGTCTTAGATGGTGTATAGACTATCGGGCCCTAAACGATAAGACGGTGAAGGATCGTTTCCCTTTACCGAATATTGACGACTGCCTAGACGCGCTCCAGGGAACTAAGTACTTCTCAACCCTGGATATGGCTTCAGGCTATTACCAAATAGTGCTGGATGAGGCGGATCGCAGGAAAACAGCATTTATTACTCGGTACGGGTTATTTGAACATACCCGAATGGGTTTTGGTCTCTGTAACGCTCCAGCTACCTTCCAAAGGGCGATGAACCTCGTCCTACGGGGACTAACATGGTCGGAGGTGTTAGTATACTTAGATGATATAGTAATACTCGGGAAGTCCTTCGAGGATACCTTGGCCAAGCTGAAGCGAGTTTTTGACAGATTCCGAATGTACGGGTTGAAGCTCAAACCAAAGAAGTGCGAGCTATTCCGAAAGGAGGCGGTTTTCCTGGGACGACTGGTGAACGAGTCCGGAATATCGATGGACCCAAAGAAGGTCGAGGCCATCAAGACCTGGCCAATACCGGCGGATAAAACTAAGCTCATGTCTTTTTTGGGCTTCGCAAATTACCACCGCAACCATATCCAGAACTATGCTGGAATGACACAACCAATGTATGAATTGACCAAGGTGACCGCTGACTTCCAGTGGGAGGAAAGGCACCAGAACGCCTTTGAGAATGTCAAGGCGGCACTAGCAAGCGCACCTTGCTTGTCTTATCCGGACGGAGATGGGGAGTTTATACTTGATACAGACGCCTCCGAGTCCTCCATCGGAGCAGAACTTTCTCAGATACAGGATGGACAGATCAGGGTCATTGCGTACGCCAGCCATGTTCTCATTCCTGCTCAAAGGAAGTACTGTACTACACGCAAGGAACTCTTAGCGGTGGTGAAGTTTTGTCGGCATTTTCGTCATTATCTGCTAGGTAGGAGGTTCTATCTACGCACCGATCACAATAGTTTGGTGTGGTTGACCCGATTCAAACATATTGAGGGTCAACTCGCGCGATGGCTAGAGGAGTTAGCTCAATTTGATATGCACATTCTACATCGACCTGGCAAGGACCACGGGAATGCAGACGGGCTATCTCGAATTCCGGCCCATGAGGAACTCTGTAACTGTTACCAAGCAGGCACGCAGGTTGAAAGTCTTCCTTGTGGGGGATGCTCATACTGCAGACGTGCCCACCAACAGTGGCAGAGATTTGGAGAAGATGTAGATGATGTGATTCCACTAGCCTACCGAGCCATTGCCCCATTGAGTCCTCCCCAGGAGTACTCTCCCATTACCTTAGGATTGGCAGTCCAACCCGTAATTGCCTCACGGTTGCTGAACAGTGACGAGGGGGGGTTAAATGGCCTCTCCGGGGACAACCTGACAGACAATGAGAGCGAACCGGAGTTATCTGCTCCGCCAACTAAGCCAGAGTCAGATGAAGAGGTACCTGGCTGCACCGGCGTTCCAGACGACAATTGGTCGAATGAGGGAGATGGGGCAGATGTTACACCAGACCGTAGTGACTCCTCCTCTGAGGCGGAGAGCGAGGCTGAAGTAAGTAAGGCCTCTGGAAACGGGGATGGAACACCCCCAACAGGAACTGAGAAATCCGGGAAACATCAGGGAAAACTCGTTAACTGGATGGAAGGACTGAGTGGAGAAGGTTTAAGGACGGCACAGCTCCGCGACCCTGACATAGGGCCAGTGATGTTATGGATAGAGAATAACAGCTGTCCGACGGAGGCGGAGCTATTTGGACATGGTCGCGCCGTCAAGGCCTTGTGGTTAATAAGGAATTCGTTAGTTCTACAAAAGGGGGTATTGTATAGACTTTTACAGCCTACTGTGCGCCACAAGCGGCCCCGGGTGGTTCTCCCCGCCAGTCTGCGTGACACGGCATTGAGCTGTGCACATGATAGCGACATAGGAGGTCACCTGGGGGAGAGGAAGACGTTCCTCCGGTTGAGGCAGCATGTCTGGTGGTACACTATGACGCTGGATGCCAAACTTCACGTGCAGTCCTGTACTTCCTGCGCTCGGAACAAGAAGCAAAGAAAAGCTAAGTCCGGGCTTAAGTCCTTCCATGCCGGATTCCCTATGGAGAGGGTACACATTGACATTTTGGGACCATTCTCCCCTAGCAAAATGGGCAACAGGTATATCCTGATGATGGTGGATCAGTTCACCAAATGGGTGGAGATGGAAGCTCTCCCGACCCAGTGTGCAGAGGCTGTCGCATACAGTGTGGTTAAGAACATCCTGTCCACTTTTGGGTGCCCCTTACAGATCCATACAGATCAGGGGCCGAATTTCGTAAGCGAATTGTTCACCAGCTTGTGTCGACTACTGGAGATCGCCAAGACTCGTACAACGCCTTATCACCCCTCCTCAAACGGACAAGTGGAACGGTTAAACAGTACGGTGCTACAAATGATACGCTGCTGCATTAAGGGTAAAGATGATACCTGGGATTACTACCTCCCTCTAATCAAGATGGCCTTGCATGCGACAGAACACAGGAGCACCGGATTTACTCCCAACATGATGATGTTGGGAAGGGAAACGTTACAGCCACTAGATCTCCTATTGGGTCTCCCAACTCCCGCAGATAGGGAGCCTCATGAGTGGGTTAGGCATTTAGTTGATTCGCTGGCAGAGGTTCATACTGTTGCCCGGCAACAGGTGGGAAAGGTTCAGCGGAGACAAAAACGGGACTATGACCTTATGTTGGCGGAAACCATATTCGAAGTAGGGGACGTCGTATACAAAAGGGACACGTCCACGAAGGTAGGAAAAAGCTCAAAGCTGAAGCCCCCCTGGATAGGACCATACATGATAGCACGGGTAAAGCACCCAGTTTACAATTTGAGGAATCACAAGGGGTCAAAGCACTGCCATCATGATCGGTTAAAAGCTTACAATGGGCGGTTTCTGCCCTTGTGGTTGCGTCGCATGAAACATTCTCTCTCATTGCCCGTACAGGTGCCGGTCGTAGGTGCAAAGAATCGTGAGACGCGCACGCAGGGACCCGAACCCCCGACGGGGGCAGGTTCTCCCGAACCCTTGGTAGGAACGCATGACGAGGGTAGGAAAAGACAGGTCTCTTAGCATGGGCAAAAAAAGGTATTTCTATTTCATCATAGTAGAGGAAGGTTTTCTATCCTTTACAGAATGGATTACATACTGAGTTTAGATTACTCCTCCAGTGAGGAGTTTCTAAGCGCAGAGGAGGAGGCGGCACCTCCAGAGGTGGAGTTAGCTCAGAGGGCCCTGAGGGGGAGGGGAACTGGTCAGAGTTCTCCTTCTACGGAGTATCTGACACCATCCAAAGGATGGGAGATGAGGCCAGTGAGCCTGAGGGGGAGGTCCTCGGTGAGGGGACCCAGGATCCCGAGGAGGAGCTGGCCTCCAGTGAGGAGGACGGGGGTGGAGCTCCAAGCCTGTGATCAGGATGGTCCCACCCCAGTTCATCCTGGATTTGCCCGTGGTCTCCGGGGAAGACCCTGTGGTTCCTGCTCCCAGGATCACCAGGACGGCACCGGTAGAGACCGATCCGGAGTCGGTCCGACGGTTCCTGGGGTGGGGGGCCTTCAGGGCACCCCAGAGACCAGGGGAGGAGGCGGTTGAGGCAACCGCGCCGGTGCCCTTCCAGGGGGCCCCTTCTCCTCTCGATTCGGAGGAGAAGGAGGCACCGGGAAAGGACCGGAAGCCCAGGAGGAGGAGGAGGTCCGGAGGCAAGGAGGAGGAGGTCCGGAGGCAAGTTTGGGAGGAGCCTTCCTGCCAGTTAGCTGGTAGGGGTTAGCTTCCCTTACAGGGGAAAGGGGGTCTAGGGCCCAGTCCCTGGGACCCCTCCCCTACATTCCGGCCGGGGCCGAGGGACGGTTTGCACCTCTTGAGCGGTTCTCTGCTCGAGGCACAGCCTCCTCCGCCGAGAGGCGTCGTGTCCCTCAGCTGGCAAGCGAGCAAGGGGCATCGTCGTTCTCTGGCGAGCCGGCTAGGAACAAAGGGGTCAGGTACCGGAACTGTGACATGTGCCCGGATGTTGACCGCCACCCTAGGCGTCACGCCCTCTCAGTTCACCTTAATTTGTTGGTGAACGCGGAGGGCGGATGCCTTGTTTGTGGGGTGGGCGTGAACAACCGGGAGCAGTTGACTCAGCGACACCCTGACCATGAGGGCAGCTCCGAGGATGGCTGGGACGAATGGGTCAGGAGCCTGGTGCGCATGCTCTGTGCACAGGTCCATGACTGCGGGGTCCCGGACGTCCTGGGTCTTCTTGCCCTTGTTGTGGAGGGTAGACATTACCCAGCGCGGGCTGTGGATGCTCCTCGTCCCTTCTCCCCCAGAGAGACCTTGGTGGCAGAAGCCATCAACGACTTCCTGGGGGATGATGGGCCGGTGTCCCTCAGTCCGCCCCGGTCCGTTGGCAGCCTTCTTCACTGGAGGTTGCAAGTGGCGATCATGAGGCTCATCCCCAGAGAGCGGCGCCAGGGGTACCTCGAGCCGAGGCGCTTTTTGGTCCCTGGCTCAGGGGCTGCCCCAAGGACCGGCTCCGATCGGCCAACTAGTTCCTCGAAGGGCGGTGTTACTGCCCCAAGACCATCCGGCCGATCGGAGGAGGTAGGTTCTGCGCCGGCTATGTGCTCCTCTGTCGATGGCGGTGATTCTGCCTCCAGAGGACCAAGTCCGCCTGTGCGCCCCCCACCAGTGGCAGTCTATGACTGCCACTTCCACCTGGATGCTCTGTAAGCGAAAGGCAGGGCAACCTCCTTCGCTGACTTAGCAGCTCAGGAGGAAGGTGGGGACGTAGTCCTTCTGGGCGGGGTGGCCAATTATGCCTACCCCGACAGCTGGTCTAGGCGCCAGGGCCAGGTGGCTGGTGACCCAAGGGTCAAGGTGGCCATTGGACTGCACCCTCATAAAGTGGGGAGGGGACGCCACCTGATGGCTTTCCTGCAGCAGCTGCGGGACCCGGCCTGTACAGCTATAGGGGAGGTAGGCATCGACCTGACCTCCAATTGTAGCTGTGCGGGCCAGTGCCCCAAACCTGCAGAATGCCGGCAACAGGTCACCAGGGATCAGGTCACCACCTTGACCACTGTCCTGCAAGGGGCTGTGGTTGAGGGTGGTGGCCGACCGGTGATTATTCACTGCAAAGATGGGGGCAGTGGCCGGGCAGCGCAGGAGGCCCTCGGATGTTTCCGAAGGGTGCCAGGGGCCTCCACGCTGGCGGTGCATTGGCACTGTTTCACTGGGTCTGTGGATGATATTGAGGCTTGGCGGCAGCTGCTGCCGAACCTCCATATCGGGGTGACGGCTATATCCCTAAGAGCCCCCTCCACGCGACTGGCCCTGGGAGGCATTGACCCTAGCAGATTACTGCTAGAGTCGGATGCCCCCTACCTGGTGCCTACGGGAGCCGGGGTTGGAATCAACAGCCCATGGCTCTTAAGGCACACTCTGGAGGAATTGGCCTCGCTCAGGGGGGATAACTTGTACCTCCTGGCGAGCCAACTCAATGCCAATGCCAGGGGGTTCTACTCTTTCGAGTAAGGGACCTCCTGGCATAGCCAACTGTCGCCACCAGTTGTGTGGCACACCTGTAGTGTGGGGAGGGATTACTTCCCCACCAGCTTACTCCCGAACTCCGTGCAAGAAACCTTTCAGCACGTCAGAAGTACGGTTGTAGTAAGGGGAGTGGGATACTCTCCTCCTTAACTCCAAACTCAAAGTGGGGGGCACTGAGGTAGCCCCCAGATTCGTCTGTGGCATCCACGGGCAGGGGAGGTTAAGCTTCCCTATTATTCTCCAAAACCAAGTCATCCTACATCTTTATACAAATTGGAAGGGCATTCTTTCATTGACCATTTTATTGACTCCCTGGGTCCCTATTGTGATAAGACAGCTCCGTTTACCAGTAATTGGTAGGATAACAGCTTAAATGGGCCCGTCTCCAGGCAGCATGCCCATCAATGCAATTTGCAAAGGAGCACACTGTCGGATTGACCAACAATGATACCACATACCCCATAGCTGATATTGGGCCCTGTCACGGGGAGACTTTTCTCATACTTATCAAGGCACGGGGTGACTGTGCCTATTGTGTGGATTATATCCATAGCCGTGGTGTTCCTTGGGGAGATAAGCCCAGCAAGACTAGAAGCTGTGGTTATTGAGGCCTAAATCAAACACTGGCCTCAACCACTAACCTCATCTCCAAATGGCTACGGTAGGACTGTACTTAACATATTGTTACTTTAGGAGTTACTAAACAACTTGTCGCTCAATTCTAGAAGGCGACAATGTGTTATCTACTTAATGGGGGTTCCGACCTTCACAAAATACTGTTCACTTAAGGGGGGATCTGACCTTCACAAAATACTGTTCACTTAAGGGGGGATCTGACCTTCACAAAACACTGTTTATTTAAGGGGGGTTTTGACCTCTCCATTAATCCACCTCTTGAGGGCCGACATCCGTCTGGCCGACTTAACGCGCCAACACCTAGGCGGTTTCCCATCAACGGACTTCTTCCTGGCCATAACCAGGCCCCAGGAGGGGCCTTCATAAAACGGGGAGGAGTGTGGTGAATTTCGGGGGAGTTATCTCCCTTGGACCATGGACCGCGCCGACACGAGATCTCGTGAGCTACGCGACAACATCGCTGTGACGCGTTGGCGCGGTCTCTTATACATCTTGAACTAGAACCAGCAACACGTGAGTGATTGTCCTCCACCTTGTCTTTGATTTCAGGAGCTGAGAGCATTTACAACTACTTGTTGTGACGGTGTGTGAATAACACACACCGAATTCACGACAAAAGTACTAACGGCCGTCCTCACATGGTGGTGATAGTCCACCAGCAGTCACACTACATCTTCACCAGAAATACTAACTAAGAATGTTTGCTATGTTGGACTTTAAGTCATGTATATGCACAAACAATGTATATTGATTTAGTTCTTTTTCAGACCGGAACTTACACCAGTCTTGACCTTTATGGTTATACAAAAGATGAACGTACCACACACGTGATTGAATATTTAAAATTCAAAATAAATACCGGAAGTCAAACATGGGTTACACTACAATATAGAAGTGTAGAAGAGTACTGGTTAATTTCAAATAAAATAGTCTATAATTTGTGTATATTTTGAACTATGCCACTACTCAAAAGAGATTACTGTGGTCATCAAGGTTACGGCAAACCCCGGGAACTGAAAAACCAACCAGCAGAGTCTACCACCTTGTATCTTGAAAGATGAACGTAACTCACACATGTGATTGAACCTTGAACATTTGGCTATTGATACAGTAAGTCAAAAGTCAATTACGCTGCAACTTACAGCTGTTTAAGTAGACTACTTAACGGATAACATTCAGACCTATTCAAAATATCCTGCTGTACAATTTCAGGCCTGAACAAAGATGTTCAGGCAATTGTTAAACATCTACACTGGACTGAACTTTTAGGTATTTACAAGGTAGCTTACTCTAAGACGGATTTTAAGGCCAAATCAAAGCCTCGTGTTAAGTAATTTCCACAAGTGTCGACATTCAGGTTTATTCTAAGAAGTTAACTCTAGCGTGGGCGTGCCGAATTATCAAAGGTAGCTACAACAGTAAGGAATTTCAGGCTTTTTTTCAAAACATCTTACAATGCGGATTATATTAAGGGATTTATGAGTTATTCAAGTTACTAAAACTTACGTCAGAGCGGACTTTAACGCCGGTACCACTTGTATCAATGATGAAGTAACCGGGAGCAGGACAGTCCCTATAATCCCCCAAGGCGTAGTCAAATGAGCAGGCAGCAGCCTCTCCAAACAAAGGGATAGGTCGACTGGGCGATTCCTGACAGGTGTCAGCGAACGTCAGGTCAGCTCGGTCCACAGACATATCCTAATAAAATCACACGTAAGGGTGAAAATCAGAGAACATCTACTTACCGGTAATTATACATTATTTAAAACAAAAAATTATCATTCAATCAATTTCATATGTATGCATATATGATTTTACTTCAGGTTCTTTTTCAAATACAGTTTTATGAAACGTATTTTGAATTTTAGCGGTCCTTTGAACAAATATGACGAAAAGCACGTCTTATCAAGATAAGCATATTCTCTGCCATCCGGTTTGTCTTCATCGTGACGGCAAAATATAATCTGGAAATTTATGGAATTATTTCATCATCATTATATGACGTCACCATAGCCCGTATTACAGAAGTTAATACATATTATCATATGAGTGCGTTCACATAATAACACGGCCATCATGTCACAGTAATATAACGCCAAGATGACGTCAGTTCAAACGTCAAGACGAACATGAGAAATCGTGTTTTGCGATTGTTGAATCAGTGTGAAGTATGTCACTAATTTTACGGAAATCGTATCATTTAGGTAAATAGAGAAGAACTCTTCAACATTCGAAACCAGTGATAAATGGCTGTCATAATTCTACGTTAGTCGTAAAGATTTACGTCATTGAGTTATGATCCTACCATTGCAAAGTCAATTCTAATATCTGTTATGACTACTTACCAGGTTCACTTGATATAACATTGTTTTGCTTATGACGGGATCGTATATTGGTCAATCGTTGTCAATCTATCCTCCTGAGATTTCACAATAATGTTAAACAATCGTTCAGTCATGTTGATGTTGGCTATCGAGTTTAAATTTTGATTGATCAGTTTATCTCATGAAGGAATGTAATCACCGCTTAATAAAATTACTCTGAGTATACATTTAACTCCGCAGTGGAATAAATGGTTGTCATAATAGAGCGTTTCTCATTGTAAATGCTGATTTACTTAACTCATTCACCCCTGGAGACACATTTGAACTATTCCCATTCAAAGGTTGGAATAGTCCATTATGAAATTTCTGGGGTGAATGAGTTAATTCAACGTCAACGTCAACCAAACTAGGATCTATCTTACCGTAAGATTGACGTTTATTTTATTAAAGGACGCTGTGGCATCCCCATCACGGTCCTCAAACGTACAAGGATATGTCCAGGTTCTTAAGGAAAAGTCATTCCGGGACAGATTATCTTCAAACAGTGTAACGTAGGCTTTGGGATCAGTCGCCATGTTATGACAGTAGATCTGAACTCCGTGACCCCCAAGCACTGACGGGTACAATAGGTAGGTACCGTCACCGTTCGTACTACTACATGTCTGTACGTCCTCACAACTCTCCAAAGTGACGGCTGTAATTTAATAATTGCATTACAATGTATTTATGTTTAACATGTTACTAGAAATCCATTAAACAACAATTAAACGAACTATAACTGTACTTCATGTCTGCACGTCCTCACAACTCTCCAGATCTACAACAAACTCTAGTATCAACCTGCTGTCATCGAGCAATGTCATTTGGCAATGCTATCTCATCTTTTCATTCAATCATATTCGAGATATCTTCGATATGATTCATTATATTCGTAATGATTTTTACTGTAGAAATTAGAAATACACTCTATTATATGTTTATTGTTATTTTTAGAGAAAAAGAGTTGATTATGAATTTAGTCAAATAGAAAATTAATAATAAAAGATAATAACAAAGTGTTCTTAATGCAATCCTTACTTCTACAGAATCCGGACATCTGGGTCCAGTTTCCAGACGTCAGACACTCCACTTCCGAAACTGTAGGCAGAAGGGCGCCTTGACAGCTGTAATATCTTCTGCTAGTGAGATAATTGGTTCCCGTATCCCAGACAACACCAGTTTCTGTCGGAGGGTCGTCACATTCTATCGATATGATAAATAAATGGCTAAATTAGGTTACTTGTTAATTGTTATAGCTCTTAACATTTTGAATATAGCAATAGTTATTGCATCAAAACATCTGAGCATTAATTAATATCACCAGATAAGTTCACATGCAAATGTAAAGAAGAGGGTGACCATTTACGTGTCACGACATACGAACGCGCACCATATCATATGTTCGTTTCCATCTGAATTCATACTACCATTTTTGAAAAGTATATTAATGCGCGGAGCCTTTTCCCCCATTTGTACAATGGTTGATTCATGAGTGATGGAGGTGCCAAACAGTTGTCGGCACACCTCCCGAGGACTTCATGAAATGCTAAAACGTTCAGTGAAGGGCAGCCACCTCCGTAGCTGATTTGTGTCTCGTCGTCAGCGTTTATCTGTGCTACTGATTTGTGAAACGTTATGTACAATTATCATATCATACAAACACCTGTATTTCCAATCGTTAATCGATTTCATTCCTCTTGAAAACTTCAGGTTGACTGGCACTATGGTACCTTACAAACTAGGTATCTCCACCAATGATATTCTGTATAGCACATACATTTAAAGCTAAACGTATCCGTAAAATACCTTCAATCATTTCTTTGATTCCATGTATTTGTTCCAGTTACTGCAATTGACCAACAATAGATCAGGGTGAAAACATTCTCAATGGAGAACATAAAAGGAGGGGTGTCAATTTGGGCCTTCTGGTGGCTATCACCGATAAGTTTTATTTTTTGCATATACATACCTTTGGGTTATGCCATCATAATATGACATGAAATTAAGGTCAGATTAGAGACCAACCCGAGATATGAGAGGGACAAATGGACGCTTTTTTACAATTTTACATGTTATTTTTTAAGTTTCTTCATCGTTTTGGTGCATTGCTTAACACTAAAGCTAAAAATATTAAAAATGGCCAAAAGGAATAGAACATGGTTGATAAGTAGGTCACTGTGACCTTGTTATATATTTGTTTAATAATGTCAACAATTCTTCCTTTTTTGTGCCTAAATATTTTCTTCATTCTTTTTTAACTCTTTTATTCATATGTAATACATATGTTTATTGGTACATCCCTCTTTCCGAGATATATTAGACCAGAATAAAAACTAATTGTATGTAAATGCTTACTTTTTGATATATTTAAAAGTCGGATGCGTGTCTAAATAAAAGTGTGACTTTTGTGCTAAAAATGCTGTACTTATGAATGATAGTGTTAACAAGGGAAATACAGAGAAAATCTCCCCCGGCTTACTTTGACAACCCCCTCCCCTTCCCCCCTCTTCCCAATTCTTTTCGAACCCAAAATTCTTGAGGTTTGGTTAAGATACTTATTAATTCAATTTGGTAAGATTATTGTGTGGTTCTAATATGTATTAAGGCACAAAAAAGAAAAAATGTTGACATAATTGAGCCAATATATAACAAGGGCACAGTGATCTACTTGTCAACTATGTGCTACTTTTTCGGCCATTTTTAATATTTGTAGCTTTAGTGTTAAGCAATACACCAAAATGATGAAGAAACTTAAAAAAAATAACATGTAAGTTTGTAAAAAAGCGTCCATTTGTAATTTTGGTCCCCCAATCTACCCCCTCATATCTCGGGTTGGTCTCTAAGCTGACCTTAATTTCATGTCATATTATGATGGCATAACCCAAAGGTATGTATATATACAAAATAAAACTTATCGGTAATAGCCACCAGAAGGCCCAAATTGGCACCCCTCCTTTAGGTATACTATGATTGTTTTCCATTTAATGTCTATTTATACAAATGTATGGGGGTCTAGTCTGCCAAGGTAACAACGACTCAATAGTTTACATTGATGACGGATATGTAGGACCCCTCACTCTTGTTCTGGTGTTCTTTATCAATGCTTTATTTAAATAAATGTAACAATATATTCTTGACATGATCGCTTTTCATACAATTTATTACATTACTGGGTTCAAACATTTCTGATAATGTCTACCAATATAGGGACCGGCCTGTGTCAACACTTATTTCCGGTGTCATTAGGAATACTCGCTACAGACAAAGTGATCAATTCGGGGCCAGTATCAGGTCATTTTCATTAATGTATTTCCTCTAAGCTTTGATACAATTCATACAAAGTGCTATATCTATATACTATAGTTACACACGGGTGTTAAGTATACACACAAGGTCTGTTAGTATCACATGATACAATACTTAAGTTACTAGTGAAAATAGTCAACGCGACCACATACGATGTCTTTAATGTGCCACATTTGTATTATGATCTTTTCTTTATGAGAGCCATAATCATACTTTAAACCTTTCAACAAACCCTACTGATCCGGAACGAAAACGGAATACAATTGTTCTTATCTAGAACAATTGATTCAGTTAAGCATCTTTTAGAGATGGAAATCGACATTTTATCCTGACAAGTACTGTTAACTGAAACAGTTGTTATGACAGTTACCTTCTTAAAACGGACAAGTCCTTATTACTACAGCAGTTGCCTTGACGGATGCTCTGGGCTAACGTTAATCATCCACTACATCAAAATATAAGGTTGACTCTTAAATCCACCATCCTCAACTACACTCAACTCTATCCAACTATGATCTGTTCGAAAGTTAACCCACTCTCACATAAACTCCATCCAACTGTTACCTGTTCAAAAGATAACCAACTCTCTTATAAACTTACATGTACCATATTTCTATCAAACTGTTACCCGTACATATGATAACCCACATTTACATGTACTATATTTCTATCAAACTGTTACCCGTACATATGATAACCCACATTTACATGTACTATATTTCTATCAAACTGTTACCCGTACATATGATAACCCACATTTACATGTACTATATTTCTATCAAACTGTTACCCGTACATATGATAACCCACATTTACATGTACTATATTTCTATCAAACTGTTACCCGTACATATGATAACCCACATTTACATGTACTATATTTCTATCAAACTGTTACCCGTACATATGATAACCCACATTTACATGTACTATATTTCTATCAAACTGTTACCCGTACATATGATAACCCACATTTACATGTACTATATTTCTATCAAACTGTTACCTGTACATATGATAACCCACATTTACATGTACTATATTTCTATCAAACTGTTACCCGTACATATGATAACCCACATTTACATGTACCATATTTCTATCAAACTGTTACCCGTACATATGATAACCCACATTTACATGTACCATATTTCTATCAAACTGTTACCCGTACATATGATAACCCACATTTACATGTACCATATTTCTATCAAACTGTTACCCGTACATATGATAACCCACATTTACATGTACCATATTTCTATCAAACTGTTACCCGTACATATGATAACCCACATTTACATGTACCATATTTCTATCAAACTGTTACCCGTACATATGATAACCCACATTTACATGTACCATATTTCTATCAAACTGTTACCCGTACATATGATAACCCACATTTACATGTACCATATTTCTATCAAACTGTTACCCGTACATAAATATAACCCACACTCACATAACTCAACTATTTCAATCGATTCCAGTTGCATACAATCTAACATGCCGTTTTATACTTTTTCCTATAACTCACTATACCCACATATGTCATTCCACACGCACGTGATATATAATGTACCTTAATAACAGTAGTCTCCTCCAATCTACCATACTCCTACATGACCGGAGCCTTCAATCGTTCACTCTCGCATATAATTGATTCGTTTATTTCTGAGTCGATTTCTTACTTACATGCAGTTGACTCATTCTTATTCATCATTATCACAGCATGACCGACTCTTTCAATCTAACGCATATTCGACTCTCGTTTAATGCAGCACTTAATCCTGTTTCTCTTCCATTCTAGAAAAAATTAATGATCTAAGAAGTATTAACATATTTATTGTCATTTTACTTTGAATATGATGTTTAGTTATAATCTTCGTAAGTTTATCAACTTGATTTAATTCATTTATGTTAAATAAACCACTTTTATATAGAGAACATTATTAATGAACCTGTTGATACTTACCTTTGATTGGCTCGAGAAAAGTGTTGCCCGTGGTGATGTAAAAGTAGGAGGTGTTGATGCTGACCAATGCGAAGGATGGGTCGGTGAAGACGAGGCTGTGTGTCTGACACAGAAAACTGTATTTGTTGTAGAACAGAGACACACACAGGGTCTGTTTCGCACATTGTGACGCACACTTTAGCAAGGTGTCCTTTTTGTATGTTCCAAGCATGTCATTAATAAGCAATTTATCGTTAAATGTATCTTCTTTCTTTAGTTTCATAAAGACTGCAAAAAGAAAACCAACGGGAAACGTAAATGACTTTCTTATTACTTTACAATTACCTCATAGTCAAATTCATAAAGACTCTTTGTCACATCCCTGTTGTTCACCCATTATTACCATTTGAAAAACAAGAGAATTTCAATTTCACAACTTTTAACTTTAATTTCATAAATAGTAACATTATTCCAGTAGCTCCTGCTCATTTACACGCACTTCGTTATGATGCAAAGGGTAATACTAGGGCATTTCTAAACGTACATTGAATCTATGAGCAAGGTTAAGTTGGTTCATTATTCATTATTCGTTGTATTAAGAATAAAATGTACCCTTAGTTCTTTATTTGTTAGGGTAACCTATTTTGAAGAATAGTTCATTTTAGTGAAAAGATACATCAAAAATCTGAAAATGTGCTCCTGAATACTGTTTTAAAACACAAATAAGCTATATTCACACCTAATAAAGAGCAATTCGATATCAGATTAAAAAGGGAAAATTGTCCTCGCATGGAATAGGAATATGATGGCCAGTCTAGTTGATGTTAATGCTTATTGAAATTTCGAATTTGTATCATGAAATTTCGATTCAGTTTTTCGAAATTTCGAATTAGTAACACGAAAAGCGATTTTTGTTTATTTTCTATGTGGCCCTGATGCTCTTCTGTACTTTTGTGTTACGTTTATTGATGTAAATTTTTCCGTCGACTTGCAACGTTAAGGTTTAATTCAATATAATACAATTCTCTTATGATGTATTTCTTTAACAATTTTACCGTTCTCGTCATCTGTTTCACTCAAAATTCGTTTTGATTGTCTACATTTTATCGTAACAAAAATAAAGATGAGCAACTTAATTAACATTTCATCAAGCAATAACTTCAATATCTCATTTCCGTCATTCTAAGGGAGAGGGGACATTCAAAGGGGCTATTTAGTCAAATGACAACCTGAAAATAGAGTCGATACTGATAATATATATCTCCTAACGAAAGTCTACGTAGTTGATAATGACAAGACCTGAAGCTAACGTCCAGTGTGGTCAGTTTCATCTTTTGGGAAACCCGTGATAAAAATAGCTTCGCCCAAAACATCGCAATACCCAGTGAGAAATAAACATGTACAGCACTACGCTGTCAATCGACAACACAGTGTCAGTTATGAGTCTGAGTTTACACAGTATATCACAAGTAAGAATTATAAGTGTCATAATATGTACCTCTAATCAGATATTTCTGTTTACATTTGGATTTGAATAAAATGGAAAGGTTCAATTAGAGCCCACACGCACTGAGAGGGTGCGCAGGCAGATTTCAAACCGCAGAAAGTACGAAATCAATAGGTTTAAACGTAATAGACCACTCATTTATAAAGATGTTTGAGATGTTGTTCGAAGATGATATTTATTCAGAATAAATGCATGTACTTGTACTCTAGAGGGGCTAGGTAAATAAAGCGAGAATTTACCTTACCTCCTCGGCTTGAAAGACAGTTTTGTTAGCTACAAATTCACCGACATCTGCCGCTAAAACGTACGACTGTACAGTAAAGGATGTATCCATTACTGATTGAAAACTCCAAGAAAACATTGTCCCTTCCCAATTTCTCGACATGAATTGTTCCTAAGGAGTATCAAACTATATAATCATGACGAATTTTGTGGCAAGGTTATTAAAAGATTTACTTCACTAAATTGTCCCTTTAAATGGTAACTAATGTTCTTATACTACTGGTGTATTTAACTGTAAATATGTGTATAGTTATCAATATGATATGGACATAATAATGATTTTTTTTCAATTATTATTAGAATGTTTTGCCTTGTAAATATGTGTTTATTGATTTTATGACTTTGTAAGTATTTCCATTTTTGGAAAGAGATGCGAAAAACAGGTACGTTATTATCGGGTTTTTTTTTTGTATTTTTAGTTAACTTAACATTGTGAGATAATAAAAATAATGTGTTGGATTGAGCAGGTAAAAACTTGATGAAAGGGAAAATGTTTGCAGCACTATCTCCTAAATATTAATTTAGGGGTCACAATGGTCATTATTTTCCAAGATGTTTCCGAAAAACCCTGCTGGCTGATGGAATAGAGATAGGATAATTCTTAAATAATTATGCTTGTTTCTATTTTTTCCTTATTCATTGAAATACACATTTGATTAGATATTAGATATGCAAATGAATATCTGCAATTTGATCTTAGTATAATTAGCAGATAATTTTAACTGATATTGTATGATACCTTTTGATTCCTTGAATGCTGTAATATGATCATTAGATTTTAATGGACTTATGTTGTACATGCAATACGTAATGTACAAATATATTAGATGGAAAATATTTGTCTTACCTGACGTTTCATCCTTGATACCATGACATAACATATTAGGTTGAAATAACATCATCAAAAATGTTGTGGAGAATATGATTATCCAAAGATGAAGGGCCATGACCTTACTCGTCTCTTGTTCTCCTGCTACTGAACCATCCAACGTGTAATAGTCGACATGATCCTTACTGCCGTGAATCCCTAGTGTCACTTGCCCTTGCTCGCCGTGATACCCATTGACCGTCAATAAGTGTTTACATATCTACCGTCTTTTGTTCTGCAGTTTGCCTATTGTCGCTTAGATTGCGTATTGATTTTGCTCAATTTTATATCATGATATGAAAATCGGTAATAAATCATATGAAAACGATCATCACATCAAATTTGGTGATTTTTGTGGCTACCATAGGGGCCTATAATGATAGCGGATCTCTTGCAGAAAGACTTTTCAGACGAAAAAATAAACGGCATCATTATAAGCACTGATAGATTTAAAATTTATTCTCGATAAGAATAAAATCCACCTTTCTATCTCTGCACTGGTAAGCATTATCAAATACTTCTATTTTCTCTTACGTATTCGTGGTAAAACTCAACTTCTTTATAAATATTCTTTTCTATATAAATGACTGATCTATGATTTTTTATAAAATATAATTTGATAACCCCATCTAGACGATCTTCACTGAAAATCGTATCACAGTGTGTTGGATTGTATTTGAGTTTGGACGAAAACCATAAAGTATATATCAGCAAGTTGGATTAAACCGGAGTTCTTTTAGTGTGAGCGCGCTTTGACAGAGTCTACACTATCTTCAGTGAGTGTGGTGGATCAACCGAGCATGTGGGATACGATATAGTATCCGTATGTGTGTGTGTAACGTTCATCGTTGAAGATACAAAGTTGTAGGCTCAGCTGGTGGATTATTTCTAGTCCTCCATGTTTGCTGTAACTTTCATTTCCAAAGTTATCTATTTTGAGTAGTGACACGTTCATAATGTACTTAACCAATTATTTCATTTTAAATTAACTTGTACTCCTTTCCTTTTTAATTTATAAATTAAGTGATTAAGCTTCTTTGTTTCAGCAGAAGTTTAAACTACTTTCCAATATTTTGGCCCCTAGCGTCACCAATGAGTCCTAGAGGACAACCAGCTGCATGTTGCAGTGTAATTTATCCATGTATTACCAAACAAATGTGCATTCACTTGTGTGCAACGGCCATCTTTTATCAGTATTGTGTTGTCACTTTTGAATGTAATGCGATATATTACTACAAGAAAAATTTGTGTCGCTAATTATTATCCAGTACGATTTTTGAAGATTTCATTGAACAGTGCTTGTAGAAAAATGGACTTAAAAACTTACTGGGATATAGGACTGTGATCTCTTATGCATTGAACTGTTTTTCATATCGTCAACCAAAGTTCATTTAGGTCAACCTCCTTATGTCTGTAAAACTCTCTCTTATTGGTAGTTAGTGTTAATGTACTAAGTACTTTAAAGTCAATCTATGTATGCTGAACTCTCTTTAATCGATAGTAACTGATGTTGTACTAATAAGCATGAGAGCCTTTTGTACTATTGTCCTATTCACTGAAAGGTCTCATTATACTAATCTTTAATCGTTAATTTTACCATTAATCTTTACATTGTATTGTATGATACATATGGTCCTTCTGAGTATGATAAACATTCGTGTGTATCTAAGCATATAGACACAACAGTTCATGTCACTGGTGTTACTTGTTATAAAAGGTTAGAGGAAATACATCACTGCCAGTGACCCGATACTTGCCCTGGATTGATCGTTTTTATCACGTTTGCCTATAGTCTTTTAAAAGTCACAGGATACTGTTAAATTTTATCGAAGGACATTATCAGAATCCGCGTAGTGGTTACAGAGCAAACATAATACTGCGTATACTCGATTGGCTGTAAGGTTACTTTTTGTTAAACGAAGCATTAATACAAACAAAAGTTACTCTAGATACGAATAATAGAAATGAATGACCGATAATGTCTGATTAATCATAAACCTTGAAATATCTAGTGATGTCCATCAACAGTCAATGAAATGAAGTAACATTTGATATCCGGAAGAAAGTGTCCATCATCTATTTGAAATATTTGGTCAGTTCAAGATATGTCACTGGCGTTTAGAGCATGTGGTTTCAGGCTGTAAGACCATTTCCATTGATAATAATATCTATTGACTATTTGAAACTAATTATTTCTTGAAATGATAAGATCTATTGAAAAATTCAAGTATTTATGACAAGAAGATGAGAAAATACTTGGTTTAAGTTTACTAGAGTGATGAATTTTAGACTTCGTTATTTACTTACAGTTATTGTGTCTGTACAAAAATACAATAACGATACAAACCGCATCCCTCGTTAGGTGATTCCCTTACATTAAACGTTTCGAAGGTTTCACTACATACTCTGATGTTACGTCCAGTGAGGTTATTACTATAAGTCATGAATCAGTTGTTCTCTATCCCTTCGTCTAAAGGGACTGTAATACTGATTCTGTCTTCCTTGAGCTGTCCTCTTTTCAATTTCTTCCGCCAAATACCAGTCACTCTCAGCTGTCTCCAAGCTCTTCACGAGGGACAGACCCGCAAGTTCCTGGAGTGCATTTAAACAAGGGACTTATGAAAACACGAGCACTCGTTGTATGCATCATATGTGTTTTATGTGTATATATATCAATGCTAATTTCTAGCTGCCCATGCTCTGTGACCGATGGTAAAAACTCAATAATTACAACGCAAAATACATGTATATATACGCTGTACATTTTGTATGTATTAAATAAATGAAAAAAATACGGGGAATGTTCTCTTTGAACTCTATTTACGAATTGCTACTTGGGTAATATTTTGCAACGACGTATTTTATTGTTGAAAACGTAGGTTGTCACTAAACATTATCGGTAAGTGGATTTACACGTTTCAGAACTGTTTGTCACATTATCTTGTAATTTATGGCTCTTTTTTCTTGATACAATGACTATACCTTTGCGGATTGTCCTTATATCAAAGGCATAAGACAATAAATGCTATTGTCATAGAACAACCTATAAATGCTACTGTAAATACCACAAGTATAGCTCCTTTATATTATAACGTTTTAGCCTCGTCCTATGTATGCTGCAACTGCAAATGTGTTGAAATCATCCAAGTTGGTTGGAAATAGATGTCATTTAAAGCAAATAAGCCAATAAGACTACTTAAACGCGGCTTCGGCCCCAATGTGGGTATTCCCCTAAATGTTTTTTTTTTCAATTTTAATCCCGATGTTATTTCAATTTGGTTGAATTAACTGTTTAAAAAATGAAAACAAATGTTGATTAAAGCAGATAGGCCAATGTAACACCTTTTATTCTCAAACGAAGTCCCTAGGAAGACCATCCCCTTTTATCTGTATATCTTTTGGTTTCCATGGTCTAAGCATCCACCCACTACACTTAGGATGAAATATGCCAGGTTGAAGATGTTATTGAAAGCAAATTAACAAGTTTGACCTCTTTTTATCAATTCTCTCAGCCCAAGGAGGTTAAATCCCTTTATTTGTTAAAGTTTTGCTTTCTGCTAAGCATACAACCACATCATTTTGATTGGAACCTGCCGATTATTTTAGGAAATGATGTCAGTTAAATAAAATCAGCCTTTTTAGCCACTTTGGACCAAGCCCTTCAGCACCTAGGAGGAACAGCCCCTTCTTTTTAAACCCCATTAAAGCCAATGGAATTCATAAACGCATCTTTTGTCAAAGAAAAAGAACATTAGACAATGGTAAAATAAATCTTTTTAGATCTAAAAAAATGATAAGTTAAAACTTCCAAAAAATAAATTCAAATATGTAGGGTTTACGAGGAAAGAATTGTTAAGTTCAAAAACGAAGATGATTACGACTGTTGAATTTTTTCAATAGCAGAAATTCATTCAGCGCACAAAAAACACTTCATTAAAAATAAAATGCTTAACTTTTTTAATAGAAAATGTATATCATAATCAATATTTACGATTTTCTAAAATGTCATGTCAATAGAAAAAGCTGTTTCAGTTGGTAAATACATTAGGTTTATGAGATGATCAGATGTGATTGGAGCACATTTAGGATACACTGTAAACATAGAAAAAATAGATAGTATGGACATCATCCAGTAAAGAATTATCGATGTTAATATTTAAATTGGTTGTGCTTGGGTTGGTAGATGGTAATATAAAGTATTCTACCTTGTCATCCATACATCGGTACCTTCGATTGGCAAATATCCTTGTTTTTAGACAATAAAACGTGCACATTTGACTTGCAATGCACCTACAAAAGCCTGCTCGTATTACAGCTGTGAGCAAGAGAGCTGTATGTGAATGTTTTGTTTTACAAAATCGCCTTTGTCGTTGGAGGGAACACGCGTGTACATGCACATCTTATTCGATTCCAAATACACCCATATTAACCAGCAAGACACAGAAATTGGCTTCGATATCTAGAAATTATGACATCAATTGTGTGAAGCTTGTTGATGAAATGAAAAGGAAAAAGATATATCAACTGTTGCAAGAGTAAAATAACAGCTATATTTAAGTAATTAAATACAAATGCCACATTGCTCTGACGTATAAGTACTGACGTATATCTAATTAGATGTCCATGTAGTAGAAAAAGTATTACATGTAAAATATGATAGAAAATATAATTTGAACATTTTGGAAATATTTTTAGCTAAGGCTTTTTTGTTCTAATAATATCTCGCCCTCAATATGTTTTTAATCATAATATACGCACATATGTTGCTAATTTCTTTCATCTAAAAAACTTGTAGAATAAGACACTAAACAAAACTGTACCTGTTTTGGTATTGCGGAAGCCACACTCATTCATAGGAATAAACGTATCTAATATTTTAAGCATACAGTTTAATAGAAGGATGAGAGGGATTGGGTGGTAGCTTATGACAGAGTATATGATTGGTTAGGGTTCGGATCATAGGGATACCAACGGAGAGTATATAAGGGTTGATACTGATCTACCCAATTTAGGGGTGTGTCACGTATAGATCTCCACCAACGGTCCACATATATGTGTCCAACGGTACAAATACATATATGTATCCCGATGCCTCTTTCGCTATCCTGTTTACAGTAGATTTTTTCCCAGCTTGAGTTACTTCCCTTGAATTGTACCGACTACATAAGACAAAGAATGTCACATTGGCTCATTCGGGCTACCACGATTGCAGCGAAGTTTAAATATATATAATTACCTTTTAAGTAACACTTAAGGATCCCCGTCCCAGGCAGAGCAAAACACTAAAGAATTCCACCTTCGTTTTTCAGTGTTAGAGTCACCTGCCCCTGATTACTATTTCGACAATGTTGTTATCTTCCCTTGAATAGATTTCGTTTGAATAACGTTTCGACTACAGAGTTTTGTCCGTTGCGTTGAAAATCTCCAATCGCGAAAGTGTGGGAAAAAAGCTGTCGTAACGATGTAAACAACGTCGTCGTGGCAGTCATGGCCGACACGCAAGCCCGACGTAAAAACGGCCGTTTTAAATGTAAACTAAACGCATTAACTGACAATAATAACAACAACGATGTCCAGTATGAACTGCTAGACCACGACTATGCGACGAAACAAAGTGACACTCGTTCACACATTGAAGAGACGCTGATAACTGAGGCCCCTACTACTGACAATTTGACTGATGAGCCGACACCGACGTCAGATGAGGATACGCCAATAACATTTTTACCTGGTCGCAGGGTAGACGAGTGGTTGAACTCGCGGTGTTATCTGAATACCTGGACCATAAAGGTTGTAAGGAATGCGGTACTAGGCTACGGTAGTGCAATACTCAACAGGAAGGCCTTGGAAGTATTTTATACATACAAGTAAGTGTATCACACGACATCACTATAGTCAGGATTATTTCATATTTGTTATTATATGCCCAATATGCCCACTTTTCAAGCTCATATTTTTATATTACATACAACAGTGTTATTTTCACAATGGGATATTTTTATACCACAACATCGTATGTTGTTATTTGTACATAATTACAAGTTTACTATTGTTGTATAGTTTGATATTTGTTATACCACAATATATTTAGTTCGTTGCTATCTGTATATAATGACAAAGTTTATTATTGTTTTGTTCAGAATGTAAAAGTTTATTATTGTTGTATAGCGTGATTTTTTATATCACAACGTTAACATAGTATGTTATTTGTACGGTATGTATAAATTTATCATTGTTGTGTAAAATGTGTGTAACTTTGTTATTGTTGTTCATTGTGACATTTTTGCTATGACACAGTACATTGTTTGTTATGATGTTATTCGATTTGTTTTATATCAATTATTACATTTTGAGTAATGTTATTGGTTGGTAATGCCTAATGTTTAAATTTGTATACAAAAAGTGCTATATTGTATGTTGTAAATTGTATATATAACTTTTTGGGATTTAGAATTATTATCGGTACAAATGTAAGAGTTGTCTCTCTTTTTTGTTTAGGATTTTTGTATCTTTATAATTTTTTTGTACAATAAGTAAGTCCACAAGATATTTATTTTTTGTCACCTATATTTTCTTTTCGTTGTCCTAAACGTGTTGCATTGGCACTCGGGATTTTATTGATTCATGTAATGGGAATATTTTTAAAAGTATAATTGTTAGAAAATTACTCCGGGTTTTTTTGTGTTTTGTTCATCAATATTGACATTGATATTATTTTGTATGTGTAATATTTATAATAAACATTGTTGCATCAAATAATATGTATTTTGTTTCATTTTGTTCAATTGAAATAAAAATCCAAAAATTAAATCGAAATATCATGATTTCCCAAAAAATCTGAAGAAACTCACGCAAGGTATGGGTTATTGTTTAGAAATGATTTGCTTTTGCAATAGCGATGCCATAGAAAAAAAGTAATGCCTCATTACATTTTTAGGCAGAGGGACGGGGATCCTTAAGTGCATTCCTGAATGTTTATTTGAAGATATAACGGACTCCAGACATGTTGACTTTGGAGTACACGTTTTAGGTTCCTAAAAGGTATTGTTATTACCGCAGCTATTTGACACGAATTGGAGTTGTATGTATGATAAATAGTCCTGAAGGGGTCTCGTACGCTAGCTAGATAACCAACAAATGGATCAGGTTACATCGGGATTTAAATAGCAAGTGAACATTATTTGAGTGTTTTCATTAACTTTAAATGAATTCTGTGTGTTACATGATTTGTTTTTGTGTAGTTAGACAGGTAAGTAGTAACGCAAAACTATAAAGAAGAAATTATGTGCATGCATTTAAAAATATTTCTGTCTGATTTATTGAATACCTGCTGTATTGTTTTGGAACAATCTAAGATTCTAAAAGTGCTGGTATTGTTTTGAAACAGTTAAATTGAACATGAAACAAAGTCATTCTAGACGGAGCACAATTCAACTAATGATAATATTAGACCACGTGAGGTAAGTCTTCTTTCTCTGTATGTTAGTGATTGCACGTTACAAATTGACGTACATGTATTGCCATATTTATACGGAGTGATATCGATCGAAATCGATAAAAAGGAAAATATGTGAAAAAATGACACAACAATGTTGATGATATTGAATTTATTTATACAAAGTACAGGCAAAATTGTCGTTTATGGTACAAATGATAAGTGTTGCTTGATAGATTAAAATATTCTTCATTCCTTTGTGATGTTGACAGAGAAATCTTAAACCGAAGGTCAATTTTTTGAAGTGAATTCGAGACATTGCCAAATACTCAACTTAAAAAACCTTTTCCCGAAGGAAATTAATTACATTTTTCTCGCACTAGCCTACCATCAATGTAACATGAAAAGTTGGAACAAATTTACCTCACAAAGTCCTTTCAGGGACGCATGGCATTTGTGACAAAATTGATGACACTTCCCTTGTGATGGACTGCATAAGGTGATGATGGCACGATGTTAACGTGTTCAGAACAATAGGGCGTACTATCTATAGATCAATAAAAGATTTTCTATCATGCATGTGCTCATAAGACACAACTGTCTATGCAATTTC
The DNA here is from genome assembly GCF_002113885.1 of Mizuhopecten yessoensis. Taxonomy (NCBI): domain Eukaryota; kingdom Metazoa; phylum Mollusca; class Bivalvia; order Pectinida; family Pectinidae; genus Mizuhopecten; species Mizuhopecten yessoensis. The sequence goes on from NW_018408441.1 coordinate 71,511, forward strand.
ACAATTTCACGTGCTAGTCCTCACAAAAGGACAACAACGACGTGACGTCACGAAATCGGGACCATGACGTTGCAGCGATGCCGAAATTGCAACGCCCTTTTAGGATTTCTGAACTAATTCTGGTTATTAGAATGAGAGAAAATCACTCTTCCATGCCAGGATTGTAGAATAGCGAAATCCCATCCTCACAACTTTCTAATTGGCGTAAAATCCTTTTTCAAAACCTTTGGTCGAATTTTCCTACCCTACACCCTGGCATGAAAGGGTCTTGTTATTTATACCCCAGAAAAAAATGAACATGCAACTGTAATGGGTAGAAGTATTTATTCAGGTACCATACTGGTCATGCCAATCCTTTCCTTCACTGTTCTTAAACATATGATGGGATAACAGCACTACATCGTAGGCGTTCTCATGCAGGTTTTAAAAAATCTTAAAAGCATCTCATCCAATTTACACAAGACAATTTTCAAGTATATTTTCAAAAAGATCGAAACTAAAAATGGAAAACGTAACACATTATGTATAAGGGTAAAAGTGGGTAAATGAGTTATCTACTTCTGAAAAGTTGCATTAAAAACAACAAGTTAACGATTTGAAAAGGTAATCATACATTCATGAACTGGCCCCTAACAGGGTGATTGTACATCAAAATTAAATATTGGGCACGTGACAATTTTGTTAGTTCTAAATAATGCATTTTGAAAATAGAATTATGAGAAAAATTCGTTATGATAAATATTTGTTATTTCTTAGGCATGAATGACAGTAATATAAAACAAATATCTCTAACATTTCAAAGTAAGAATATTCAAATAATCGAATACATGTATAAATTTGAGAATTATTTTGAAGACATGGTTAAATAATGAGCTAGTGCATTGGTTAACATTCATCATGATAACATACCGTCAGATTATGTTGTTAAATAGAACATGTTTAAATATAACATGTTTGAGTCTGGTGTAGAGGGTACGAAATCCTGTACCAGACATCTATCATTAAATATCGTTAAACATTTGTAGGAGCATCTATTTTCCTATTTATTATCAGTAAAATATATAATGAACTCATGTGTGACGGCAACCACTAAAAAATTCTTTTTTCTTCCTACCTTTGAGACAAAATGTTTTTATTTTACATAAATCAAGAAATAATATGAAAAAACCCTTCAAAAACGTCAACATGCCACCATATATTTGCAGAAGCTTTGTCATTATATTTTATTGCAACATAAGCACGTTTAATGACGTAAATACATAAACATACAGAAAACATAAAACGGATACGTCACAGAAACTTTATATTCTTATTTATATTCAAATTCTTATATATCTTATTCCACGCATCTAAACCGAAATCAGAATAGTTGAAGAAACTATGTAAGTAGCAATTATCGAATTAGATTTCATCGCCACATCCGATTTTTTCGTCGAACGCTGTCTTGATATCCATCGTGTTTGTTATTTTCAGCATTGTCATGTTATTTGAATATGATATTTTGCAGAATGCTTTAAGAGCGAAATTTGTTACTTAGACCGAAGGAATTTGGTTCAATTCGTGCGATGTTGTTGTTGCCGAGATACAGATTACGTAAATGTTTTAAGTTTTGGAATGTTGTTTTTCGTATTATTTCCAGATTATTGTGTGTTAAATAGAGGGAGTCCAGATTGGAGAGGCAGTTAATTTCGTCAAGGTTTTCTATATCGTTGTTGTCAAGTACTATTTCCACAATTGACGGAAAACTGCATATATTAATTCCTTTCTTTGTATTGCTTGTGATTATCTATTTTCATTAATTTTGCCTGAATTATTTCCATGTAGAAAAGAGTTGTATTACAGCAAAACAATAAATCAGAGAGCATCTGTATTCATTATCGGATGTTTCTGATGTTATTATTAAATCCTGTCAATTTTTTAATCTGCTATCATAGCGCGCACCATTCAATATGTAGGTAAGCCAATGTATGTTACACACCAATGCATGTCAAAAATATGACAACCAATCCTTAAATAAAGATTGAAATGCAAACTTTAAAATGCAACAAAGACTCAAAGTAGGAAGACAAGACTTCAAAACTTTGTATAAAAATGATATGCTAAGCTGATCCTACTTTAACAACTGGCCCCTGTCTGACAATGTTGTACATTTAACTTGATAATGTAACACATACATATTGAATTTATTCTTAACTTCCTGTTTTGTAATTAATTATGTATGCTAGTTAACTTTATGACAAGTATTTGGTTATTTTTCTTTACATGCGCTATAGTAATCTATATAATAACAATTCTAGCATGTTGGCACGTGTTACATAGAAATGAATTGATTATGAATTTAACACGTTGTATCCATATTACAAAAGGCATTATAATTCAACAAATATCAGTTAGAGAATAGTTTTCATAGCATCGTTTAACGAGAACAACTGTTAAGGTATATTTTTACAACGATATCATTTATAATGAAACAACTCATAGTGACACAGCTACCGTTCTGTACTAATAATATCCAATTATATTTTTGAATGAAACATCTATGGTAGCGTTCATTTAAATGTCTCATTAACAAATATAATTACATATTCTAAACTTCCTGGTTTGTAATAAATTATGTATGCAAGTTCAATTTTGGGTAATTATTCGGTTATTTTTTATACAGGAGCTCCAGTATTGTAAACAATAATATTTCTAGCATGTTGGCACGTGTTACATGAATTTATTGTATCACTATTATAAACGACATTCAAGAGTTACGAATACAAGATCGGGAATCATTTTCATTGCATCGTTTAACGAGTTTAACTGTTAAGATAAAGTTTTTACAGCGATACTTTTTTTTATAATGAAACAACTCATAGTGAAATTGCTAATATTTTGAAGTAAAAACATCTGATAATATTTTTAAATGAAACGTATATGGTAACGCTCATATAACGCCTCATTAAACGAATACAGTAACGTTATATATTGACGGTACAGAATGGTACATTTCAATATGTCATTGTAATTCTCCGACAACATCTATTTTAACATATGGATAAAATTATCATATGATGAAAAATCCCTAGTAAAACTGTCAACATACCAACTTATATTAAAGAGTGCACTGAAGATTTTTTTCATCACGATCCTATACAACATGAAGTCGTTTAACGACCTAAATGCACAAATATAAATAATACGGATACGACATAGAACCTTCATATTAACTTATGTTAGACACCTACTTTTCTCCATCGAATACATGTCTGGCATTAAAATCATACGGACATTGGGTAGGAAGTTCAACGGTATCGGCTTAGTTATCCTTTCCGCAAGGCGGAGACATTTTCCGTTCAATGATTTCCATGAGAAGGCCTTGCCGTTCTGTAAAATCTTCTATTTCACCAACTCGACAACATGCTTTCACCCAACGGTTTTTAATATCGCTGGCTGACAAGTTATCGAAGTTAATGATGATCAAATTCCGTCGCATGTCAGTTCTGTAGCGTCTCCATATTATGTTGAATTCAAATTGAGTGAATGTTTGTTGTGTTATTTCCGTTCCATCTCCATCTTGACTGAAATATTTTTCCGATAGAATGACGATAAAATTTCTACTCGTCTGTATTCTACTCCTGAGGTATTCGTCTCTAGCGACGGCGAGTTCAGCATCTCGTACAGGAATGAATAAGTTATGTCCGCGTGTTTCCAAATATTTGGCCAGGTTATTCAAAACCCACTTCCGCTGTTGGTCATCCTCGTCGTTAAATGATATATATGCATCATAGTCGAATTCCCGCGACCTCACTGTACGACGAAGTCTACGGCGATATATAATGTATATTTCATGAAACAAAAATAAACGCCCTATAATACATAATATGACAACAATTAGAAAACATGCAAGACTTCCCAGAATGATGTTCAGTTTTGAAGTGTCCGGGGAACAATGTAATGACGTAAAATCAGCCACTGTGATGTCTTTACCTCCCAAGTTCTGACATATGTATGAGGTGTGACTTTCATCTTCATGATAAAACGAAAGCCAAGTTTTCATCCACAGATCCTCACAGGAACACGTAATAAAAATACCTCCTAATGAAAGAAAAATGGGATTTCTGTTCTGAAAATGACGTGGTATTGATGACAATTTATTTCCTGTTGCATTCAGTTTTGCATCGTCGGGAAAAACTGATGCTGCGATTTCAGAGATGTGTGAGAGTGGATTTCCAGAAAGGTCTAGTTCCGCTACACGACTAAGGTAGGGTCTGAATTCCATCCGTTGAATATTATTTCCCGCCAGGAGTAGTTCCAATCTGTCCCCGTTTCCCCACGGCAGATTTTCCGGCATTGTTTGAAGATTCTGTCCCTGACAGTCAACAACAACCCGGTCGTGACTAGGTTGGTTAAAACAATGACACTTCCTAGGACAGGAGTCTGTAATGTTACATATCAGGAGATCCTGTTTTTCTGAATTTGTCTTGTAAATGTCAATCAACTTAGTACCGTTTAATTCGTCTGGTCTTTCACAAACATAATCTTTCATCTGCCTCCAAAATTTGTTCATGATTGCAATGGCAGTGCCGCCAGAAAACAGCTCGGCCATGTTACAGTCGCACGTCAGTTGATCACTGATAAAAGACAAGGAAAAATCCAAATTCTTATATATCTTATTCCACGCATCTAAACCGAAATCAGAATAGTTGAAGAAACTATGTAAGGAGCAATTTTCGAATTCGATTTCACCGCCACATCCGATTTTTTCGTCGAACGCTGTCTTGATATCCAGCTTGTTTGCGATTTTCAGCATTTTTCTGTTATTTGAATATGATATTTTGCAGAATGCTTTAAGAGCGAAATTTGTTACGTCAATAGATTCAAGTTGATTGCTGGAAACGTCAATATTAAGGATGTACTGACCGCCACTAAGACTGAAGGAATTTGGTTCAATACGTGCGATTTTGTTGTTGCCGAGATACAGATTACGTAAATGTTTTAAGTTTTGGAATGTTGTTTTCCGTATTATTTCCAGATTATTGTGGGTTAAGTAGAGGGAGTCCAGATTGGAGAGGCAGTTAATTCCGTCAAGGTTTTCTATCTCATTGTTGTCAAGTACTATTTCCACAATTGATGGATAACTGCATATATTCATTGGAAGTTTCCGTAAGCGTCCGTGAATGTGCGATAGCCTTGTATGGTTGTAATTTAAATCATTCCAATAAATGTAAACGATAGAAGATCCTCGGATATCTGTATATCTAACATGAAGGTTTACTACTTGGCCTTCAAGCTCCCATGATCGTTTGTTTTCGCATGCACAGCACTCGGTATCCTGACGACAACTGTCCGGACATAAGAGATCTGTCATGTTCTCCAGGCGCCAGGATGTGTAGGTCACGACACTTTCAACGGCTACCAAGTATGAGACAAGACACAATGAAATAATATTAGCGAAACCCATGCTGCTCATTTTTTGAATGCGTAGTCGTGTATTTTGACCATGGCTTATATATGATGCAGTACAGTAATTAGGCTGGCGTTAGGACAAGTATCTTGTTCAATTCTTTGTTTAAGAGTGGCCAACCAGGACAGGACAACAAATCATACCAACACATCATTATAAAGAAGGACGTCCTACTGTAATGCTGTGGATTTGTTATCTTAACACAATATTTCTCATCTCATAAAATCACGTTTAGAATTCCAGTATCATGCGAATAATATTTATAACAAGTCGTAGGCTGTAATATCTCTGCAAATTATGACTGATACTTCACTTGATTAATAATTAGTGTATATATACAAATCTACAGTATTTTGTTGTATTCGATGAGTAAACATTGCAATTTGCTTACAGAGTTGACTCTCTGTGATCACAGTGAACGGAATCTCTAAAATTTGAATGACAATAAACTGTAATAATACAGTAGATATTGTTATTTTAAAGACTGTTCGGACAATGAAATTAAATCTACTAAACCCCGTTTGCTTAAAGGTTTACTATTTTTATACAGTGACACCTTTTGTTCGCCGCCGCTATTTGAAACTAATTTAAATGGTTATATTATACATCTATAAGAGTATAAGAGTATGATAAAAACTGATAGAATCGTCTTGCTCTAGCTCGAGGTACAATAAAAGCATAATGTTACAACGTTTGTGATTTTAATTTACCTGCGAATACTATAAAATGGGGATTTCCTTTCTTTGTATTGCTTGTGATCATTTATTTTCATTAATTTTGCCTGAATTATTTTCGTGTAAAAAAGAGTTATCATTTGTGTATTACTGCAAAACAATAAATCAGAGAGCATCTGTATTCATTATTGGATGTTTCTGATGTTATTATTAAATCCTGTCAATTTTTTAATCTGCTATCATTGTCTGCAACAGTTAAATTGAACATGAAACGAATTCATTTTTATGCAATATATTTTAACTATGATAATATTTAACTACGTAGTCAGATTTAGGCTAATGTCATGATATATAAGGGATGACACTTGAACAATAGATGTAAAATTGTTGATGATATTGAATTTATTGATACAAAGTACCAGAATTCTTTAATAATGAACATAACCTTTTTTTGATATACTTTCATAAAGATTGAAATGCAAAGTTAAAATGCAACAAACACTCAAAGTAGGAAGACAAGACTTCAAAACTTTGTATAAAAATGATATGCTAAGCTGATCCTACTTTAACAACTGGCCCCTGTTTGACAATGTTGTACATTTAACTTGATAATGTAACACATACATATTGAAGTTATTCTTAACTTCCTGTTTTGTAATTAATTATGTATGCTAGTTAACTTTATGACAAGTATTTAGTGGGTTTTTTTACATGCGCTATAATAAGTTATATAATAACATTTCTAGCATGTTGGCACGTGTTACATAGCAATGAATTGATTATGGTTTTAACACGTTGTATCACTATTACAAAAGGCATTATAATTCAACAAATATCAGTTAAAGAATAGCTTTCATAGCATCGTTAAACGAGAACAACTGTTAAGGTATTGTTTTTTTACAACGATATCATTTATAATGAAACAATTCATAGTGACACAGCTATCGTTCTGTAATAATAATATCCAATTATATTTTTGAATGAAACATCTATGGTAGCGTCCATTTAAAGTCTCATTAACAAATATAATTACGTATTCTAAACTTCCTGTTTTGTAATAAATTATATATGCAAGTTCAATTTATGGTAATTATTCGGTCATTTTTATACAGGAGCTCCAGTAATGTAAACAATAACATTTCTAGCATGATGGCACGTGTTTAATGGTAAAGGAATGTTGTAATTTGAATGTATTGTATCACTATTAGAAGCGACATTCAATAACATCAACAATGGCACTCACACAGGAAAACTCAGTAAATACATGTTTGTCGAAATACAATACAGGAATTACAATTATCTCCTTTGTTCTTTTTCATTCATCCAATGGGTCTTGAACACACAATACTATGTTCTGTCAGCGCTACCTGGTATTGTTCATTTTTAGCTGACGTTTTCCTTCCTGGTATAAGTGAGGATATTTTGAGCTTCCTAACTGTATAATAAGGTCCTTTGTGTTGAGAAAATCAGGAAGTACGAAAGGAGGATTTCCTTCATGCTTCAGTTTCAATTTCTTCCTTTATACTTATAGAATTCCATTAGTACACACAGCGGACGCTTCAGGTGGAAAGCGTCATCGGGCGTAGTCTCTTTAAATGTAAATAATGGAAACTTGATAAATGGAAAATATGAACTGTATTAAGGTGGCTCCACGCATCGTCATCAGTGTCTATTTTCGTTACGTACTTATGGAAAAAGTACAGCACGGACTCAATTATCTCCATCGAAATGTGCATGTTCAACGTGTCGTCATTTCCGTATTGCGTATCAGGCATTTCAATATAGTAGTGCAAATTATAGTAACACCTGGTAAACAATAGTACACGTGCGTGACGATGATATCGAGATTTTACCGGTAAATATATAATCAGTAATCGCAGGTACTTCAGGGTTAAAGCTTACAATTCATAGACATAAAAAGACTCACGGGAACACTGACATGAGACAAGACGACCTCAAGAAGGTCACATATGAAACACATGGAATGCGGATCGATGTGATTTGTGTACCGACCTCACTTGTGCATATCACGTGCTGAGTTTACAAGCTCGAGGTCGTTACGATTTTCGCTGTTGAGGGAGTTTTGTTCTGTTGATTAAATCGTTTTAACAAATGCAGTCTACTTACTCTGTGAAAATAATGATTTGTAAAACATCAATATCCCTATGAAAATGCATGTGTGAATGCACGTGAGAACGGCACACCATGCGATAGCCTCTGGTCACATGTGTACCTGACATGTAAATATATACCGTGCGTTACCGGGCTGTGGAATGATGTCCAAAGTGTACATGGATGAGAGTAATTTGGTTCCATAATTAAAAAAAAAATATGATAATTTTGATATCATAATTTTGATTAAAACAGAGATAACTGTCATTGCGTAAATTTTATCCCCCTGCAAAAAGTTCCGATTTTATTCAAGGAAGATAACTCTCACCAGGATCAAAGTGATTCTAAAATATACAATAAATTATTTATAAAGCCATTGTGTATGTTTTGTTCAATTTCCCACTTTATATGTATCTATCTTTGTGTCCTGTTTGCTTTTAGCTTGTAGATCATCATTTTTATCAGTACAAATTCAATAAAAACCACTTTGTGTAACGTGTGTTATATATTTTAAGAAAAATAAAATATTTGTAAGGTTTATTAGCAATGCTTTTTTTCATTTTTTTTTATTTTTGTTGTTGTTGTTATTGTTCCGAACGATGCCACACAAAAAAAAACAAAAAAACGGAAAATAGTATAATTGACGAAAAGTCATTTTTTTGGTATTTTTTTCCAAAAAACCCCCCACACTATCGGAATGCTTAGATTTTTATAAAATCAACTCTACATAGTTGCATAACCATTAAATAAAAGTTTCAACGAATTTTGCTGGTTAATTCAACAGTGTGGAGCATCTTTAAAAGTAGTCGTGGTTAACGGTTTTTTATTGACACTTCGGTATCCTCTATAATTGCAGCTAATTTAGGCAGGAAAATAAGTCATGCTTAATGAAATAAAATTTCAACTGACGATAACAAAATACTAAATCCTTATTTGCTATAGAAGTGGTATCGATTCCATGATAGGTATCCTCTATCTTTGCAACATAATTTCAACGTCATATCGCCACAATTTGAATATCAAAAGGAATAATTAAGAAGCCTGTAGGTCTAAGTTTTAGGACATGTTTGTTCATTGATGTGTGTTAATTTATAGTGAATACGTTTTAAGCTATACACTTCTACCTGTTTGACATTGGCCTTAAGTCCGCATCAAAATTCGACCCATGTCGCTAGTTTCAAATTAAGAGACCAGAAGGAATAAGTTCGTTAACTAGCACCCAAAAAGTTGAGGGACTCCAGCTTTCGTATATCTGATTTCAGGAAAAGGCTACGGTCTCTCTGCAAATCTTCAAGAAAAGCTGACAAAAAGGCCTTTTTTGTACGAGACAAGCTTTACATAAATTGTCAGATATACGAGGAGCCCCAGTCAGGTCATGATACGCAGTACACGTCAGTTCCTCTGAACAACATTACCAACCCAGGAGGTGGCAAACAATATTCTCGTGGCAGAGGAAGAGATAACTATGTTTATCGGGGGAATCGCTACCAAAAGGATAATTTGGAGAATCTGGACCAGGAGTAAGTTTCGGTGGACTAAACACTAAGCTTAAATCAAATGACCTTTTTTTTTTTTTTAGATTTATCCAAATTTATGATACTGTTTTCCTAAATGAGTGATGGATACCAAATGAATATACATTGTTTATTGGGTGGTTTTCTCTTTTTGTTTATAACAGACGACTATGGCTCAGTTCACAAGGTGGTGGAATTAATATTCTTATTAAGGATAATCTAGTAAATTTTGTTGATGAATTTGAATCAATATTTGACTCGATAATATCGCTAAGGATAACAAAAAATGTAATTGCCAATAATCATAAAAATATATTCTTAGCTTGTGTCTACTTACCTCATTCAAGCTCCATTTATCAACCAAGTATAATTGTGACCTCTTTTATGAACTGGAAAACAGTATTGGAAAATGGAGTTCCTTTTCATTTCAGCAAATGTTATTTACAGATGTAATAGTCAAATGGATTGAATAAAAGGCAAGCATATATAAATTCTTTCCATGGGTGGCTTTAAGTTTGATAGAATATATAAACAATATAGTTACAATTAAGGATTGAATCTTGCTTTGGTCGATTTCATGGGCTGATGAATTGAGTTGGTCTTGAATCAAATTCAACATGAACTGCGTCGCAGTTCATTAAATTTGTTTCAAGACCAATTCAATTCATCATCCCATGAAATCGACCAAAGCAAGATTCACTCCTTTTATTTCAATCAACGTGTTTTTTTCTCTCAATAATTAGGTCTTGTGAAGTCCATTCTGATCATTTTTCACAGGTTCTGGAACTTGTGCAAGTCTCCGTATTGACGAAATGTTAAAAAATATAGTCCGTCATTGAATGACCATCACACAGCATGATGGTGTACGTTGATAATTCAGTACAACCAAATTTAGTAGAAATAAAACACGAAACCACTTTTTAAATGGCATATTTGATTTTTGTTAAGATATCTTATTTTTTGTTACGTCATCGCGGAAAATCCATGTCTAGACGCGATGCACAGGCTCAGCTGCCAGTCTACGACAGCCATCTTTTAAACTAGGTCGAAGTGGAGAGCCGCTTAATTTCGAGGTTCTACATCTTCTGGAATATGAAGCTGGAGTTATTGATTGTCTAATTAGATAGGAAACCAGACGTGACTTGAAAGGACGAAACATTTGATATAACATTTGGCTGTTCGACTGTATTTCATATAAGACGGGACCACATGGATCTACTACAGGGGTTCGTTACAAATGTCTGAAATACACATGCTATACTGATATGAGTCACAACACACATAATCATACATTATACACATATGATATACTGATATAGGTCACAGCATACATAAACATACATGTATATGTATGTTTATGTGTGCTGTGACCCATATCAGTTATAGCACGATATTTGTATTTCAGACATTTGTAACGAACCCCTGTGGATCGATTTGCACAGGGGGTTGATAGGCCTACCGACACAAGGCAGAATGGGTAGCTGGAGGGAGAATTTCTAGGGCTGCACATGACTTGTTACTATCGCTTGCAACCGTGAGCTGATACTATTTTGCTAATTGATCGCTTTTGGTTGGTTGAACAATTTCTTGTGTTGCTTCAATAAAAATGTAAATCTCATCAAGTGGTATCTTTGTTTAAACATGTCAATATGTATCTCCCTTCGCAAAATCATACGCATAGGCAATACTAATCTAGTCAAATTCATCGACAAATGAAACAGGTCACATTTGGTAGTTGCATCGAGTCCAACTTGAGTAAGAATTGAAATATTAATGATTTATTTATTTAAGGATACTTTTAAATGAAAAATGATATATGTATATATATAGAGAGAGAGTAATACTACTTAAAAGATCGNTTATACATCCAACACACATACAGCTATTCTCTCATTAAATGAGGCATAGTCACAGTCAGTAAATCATATGTACAGTAAGAGTAGACTTTGACCAACAGTCCATGTGCATGTATGTGCACATGTCATTGCTACTTATACTGTTTATAATAAAAAGTAAATTAGTACAAATTTAAATAATGTGATAGAAAAGCAATATTTATTATTATGTTTATTTTATTGGACAGAAAATAAACAAAATATAACAATCCTGATCCACTGAAATCACATCTATAATTTATATATTTTTGTATTTATTATATTGGAGAGAACATAAACAAAATATAACAATCCTGCTCCACTTAAATCACATCTATAATTCATATATTATTATGTAAATTATATTGGAGAGAACATAAACAAAATATGACAAGACAACCCTGCTATCATTATGCTTCAAAAAAGTTTACACTTTTTTATTCCTATTTATATTTCAGATTAAAATAAGAAATAGTTGATTTACTAACCCTCGATATAATGCATCATGGCTTTGTACGTCATATAAAAATAAAAACGCCTGGTTTTTCCAATAAAAATCTGAATGTGACCTAGCATTTGTCTGGTTTTGTTTAGATCACATGCAGGGCAACCATTAACAGTTATCATATAGAAGACAAACACAATGAAATGAAGTTAATGTAAATTTATTATTTTCTAGAAATTGGCTAGTATTGGCCATGGCTTCAACAGCTAGAATTAAAAGGAAACTGGGAACAGAAAATTCCAATAATAAAAGCTGTTTGGTATATTCAAAATCAAATTGAGAGAGACCGCATTCTGTTGTCCTAAGTGAAAACCTGCCCTGCATTAGGACTAGGTAGATGAAGCCATGACGAAGCGAGAACGGGTTGTCATAGTCTCCGACTGAAACATATAATCAGAAAAACAACAGCAGAAACTGGAAACCAAACTTGACAGGATCAAAAATAAATGTGATGGGATGGGAAGGGTGGGATTTGGAAAAGTAAACTGTAAATTATGAACAATCTAATCCTTTGCTTTAAATGTATGGCTACTAGTTCCTATCTCCAAAGCTGAAGATTTCTCAAGGAGCAAAGTAGACGAAAAGGTCCAAGGGAGGTAACTCCTATACAAATTCTGAGACTTTCGACTAGAATAACGGTCCTCATAAGATAACCGGAATTAATTTGATATGATTAATTCCAAATATATTTAAATCATTATGGTTATGATTTCTAATATTATTCAAAGAAGTAAACAGAATATTTAGTCTTCTGTCAATATCGTTTTTAAAAATTGTAGTTATTACACTTTCATTAAGTTTATCTTTATTTTGTAATTTTTTAAACAGAGCAAGAGATCGAGAGTTCAACATATCAGTATCCATAGTGTTTACATTGCAGCACATAAAGGGGAAAAACTGTCAAAATAGTTATAAGGTGAGTAGAGAGTAGAGCTTGTTATTCTGGTTGTTAATAAAAGGATTTGTGACATCTTGTAAGTATTGCGGTGAGAGTCCATGCATTATATCTACCTTCTTGCAGACAGAGTTTCCCAGCCATGTTCATTGTAGAATTGATTGTGTGATGTCCCTGAACGAAGACCAGTTATAATCCTAGCTGCTTCTAATTGTACAGATTACAGATTCAAGATTTAATAGATTGTAAGGTGCAATTATCAAATACTATGTCGACATACTCCAAAATCGGTCTTATAAATGCGTTACATATTTTAATTAGTGATTCACGACCTACCTTAGATTTGATATAACGAAGAATATTTAATATGTTGTATGTGTTTTTTTAATATATAATCTGTATGTGCTGTATCCATAATGCGTCGTCTGTAAAAGTTAGTCCTAAATGATTATGTGAATTTAGATCAGTGATTTGACTGTTTTGGAAAAACTTAGTTTTATTTGGCTTGAAATTTATATCCCATATATATGCCCACTCACCAATATTTGCAAGGTCATTCAAGAGTTCTTGGGCTGCCTGAACTTGATTTTCGTCTATGATTACATACAGAGAAGTGTCATCTGCAAAAAGTTTAATATCAGTAATATCATTAATATAAAGAAGAAACAGAAGGGGTCCCAGAATAGATACCTGAGGTATCCGTGAATTGCAGTTATAGTCCTAAATTGAGAATGATATCCTTCAGTGCTAACTCTTTGCATTATGTCGTTTGAATAATGTTCAAACCAGAGTGGCAAATTACCAACAATACCATATGTCCTTAGTTTATGAATTAGATCTCTATGCTAAACCCTATCAAATGCTTTGCTAATATCACAGAAAATAAACCTAAACTTCTTTTCCTGGTCCATATTATTAACAATTTCATTATATATAAACAAGAGTTGATTAACTGTTGAATCAACAGGTGTAAATCGAGATTGTTGCTTAGTGGTTATAGAATTATCCAACAGGTAGTTATAAAAATATTTAAACACATTTTCCCCTATACTTTTACTAAAGTATGGAGTGACTGAAATAGGTATGTAGTTTAAAACATAATTAGATTATCCATTCCCTTTATAAACTGCATTCATTCATATTTGCTTGTTTCAAGCTATAAGGAACCACTCCTGTTAATAATGATAAATAATATACAACATTTATATAGCGCCCTATTAAATTTGTAAATTTACTCTAAAGCGCTTTACAACATATGGATAATGGTAATGGTTATAATTGTAAAAACAAAAAAACAAAGGCTTACAATCACTTTTATACATTTAAGCAAGCAATGTGCACATAATTGAACAAATAAAAGGGTGGTATTTACATGACGTCTTTGCAAGGATTCTAAAATGCAGACGTGAAGAGGTGAGTTTTGATGTCCCTCTTGAACTTGGCCAGGGTATTTGACTTTCTAATAGCAGATGGTAAGCTATTCCACAACGTAGCCGAAACCCTCCCAAAGCATCTGTTTCCTTAGGTCACAGTACGAGATTTGGGACACACGACAAAGATTCTGACTCCCACCGCAGTGATCGTGACGGCTGATACAGGGTAACAAGCTCCTGTAGGTACTGACGAGCTGTTCCATTCAGTGCCTTGTATGTGTACACCAGAAGTTTGTACTGCGACATGTATCGTACAGGTAACCAGTACAACGAATAAAGCACAGGTGTGATGTGCTCTCTCTCTCTCTATTTCGAGTACGAGTAACTAGCCGTGCTGCATTGTTCTGGACCCTCTGCAGACGACTAGTTAGTTTGTCAGATATACCACAGAGCAGGGCGTTACCATAATCCAACCGAGATGTAACAAGTGAATGCACCAAAATCTTGCATGCATCTGCAGTTATAAACTGCTGAATACAGCCGATGTTCCTGATCTGGTAGTAACAGGATTTGGCAATAGCGTTCACTTGTTTCTCCATGTTCAGTGAACTATCAAAGTATACTCCTAGGTTTTTAACAGCTGGAACAGTCTCAATAGTTCTGGCACCGACCTTGACCTGGAGAGCCATTGTTTGTTGACTTTTGGGGAAAAGACGATTAGTTCCGTCTTTTCCTGATTAAGCTAAAGCATGTTGGCGTTCATCCATATACTGATATCTGTCACACAAGCTTCCAGACTTCCTGAAACTGTATTCCAACTGTCCTGTGGTTTGATGACCATGTACATGTGTGTGTCATCGGCATAGCAATGATAGCCAATGCTATGGCGACGACAAATCTCTCCAATCGGTTTGGAGTACATACAATATTTTCGTGGTCCTAACACCGACCCTTGAGGAACCCCGAAATCTAGAACTTTGCCATGTGAGGTGGAAGATTCGCAGGCAACACACTGTCGTTGTTCACTCAGATAAGACTGTATCCAGCATAGAACGGTATCAGTCACTCCATAAGAATATTCCAGACGTTTATAAAGTATGCCATGACCGATGACGTCAAATGCAGCTGACAAGTTCAGCATGACAAGCACCGCTCTGCACTTGTTATCCAATGCAGAAGCTATATCATTATGTACAAGTAGGAGGGCCGTCTCAGTAGAGTGTCCCATGCGGTAGGCCGATTGCATGTTGTCATGGAGACTGTTTGCATGGAGATGAACGCCGGGACACAACCTTCTCTAAGATCTTTGACAGAAAAAGCAGATTTGAAACTGGGCGGTAGTTTTTCAGCTCCTCCTTGTCCATTCCAGGCTTCTTTAACAATGGTCTGACATGTGCCTTCTTGAAACATAATGGAACCTTTGACTCGGCCAATGATTTGTTCATGATTGAGGTAATCAAAGGAAGCAGTGCTTTAAGACATTGCTTTAATAGGTCTGCAGGCAGTAGATCAAGCTCACAGGACTTCGATTGCGAGGTCATGATAATGTTGCGCAACTCGTCATGGGTTGTTGGTGAGAGCTTTGCCAATGGTTCCCCATCAAATGCAATATCAGCAGTCATGACAGAGATGTCAATGTCAGCAGAGGAGTTCACTTCGGCAATAATTTTCCTGATTGAGCTGATTTTATTCAGAAAGTAATCACTGAACTTGCTTGCAAAGTCTTTTTCAGAATTACAGCTAGGTAGGATAATTTCACCTTTCTGTCCCATTAGGTTTTTGGTGAGTCTAAAAAGCTGTCCATTATCCTTACGGCATTCTTGGATGCTTTCCGAATAATAAGCCTTCTTTGACTGAAAGAGAGGTGAACCAACTAGCCGACATTGCTCCCTATAAATCTGTTGGTGAACGGTTAATTTGGTCCGTCGCCACTGTACATGTCTCTCTGCTTTTCTACGGTTCTGTTTTTCTACGCGGAGATTTTCTTTATACCACGGGGCATTCGGTCTCACAGTTATCACCTTAGTCTGAAGAGGTGCGTGTTTCTCTTTAAGGGCTTCTATACCAGATGTGTATGCTTCAACAAGATTATCAACCTCGCCTTCAGTAGATTGAAGGGCGGAACAAGACTGAATGTCATTGTTGAAATCTGGTGTTGAAATTTCGCGGAATTTCCGGAAGCTCACTTCTTTCCTTGCACGATCTGGCTAACTACAATTCAGTGTTGTGCTCTGTTTCTAGTGTTATGTTAAATAAGATCACAAGGGGAGATTTAAGAGAGGAATTCAATCTTTTAATAATTTTGGGAACAATTCCATCAGGTCCAGGGGGCTTATTTATATTAAGAGTATTAATTTGGTCAGCAACATCTTGTTCAGTAATATTCATACTAGATAATGAGGTAGTTGGAGGTCAGTTGAGGATGTGAAGATATTAATGAAGTGATTATTGAGGATCTCACTTTATCAATATGATAGTTAACAGCTTGATTATAAATTACAAGAGGAGGAATAGAGGCAAATTTATTGGGGAAGTTAGAGATAGATTTAGAAATCCTCCACTATTTATCTCGGGGAATCTTATTATCATTTAAAGAGTGTTCTTGGGTTTTGATATAAGTTGACTTAGCTTCACGAATGAGGTCAATGGCTTAATTCCTGAGAATTTGAAATATGTTCCAATAGTGAGGATTATTTGTTAATTTGGCCTTTCTGTGAATTATATTGCGTTGTCTTGCCTTTAATCTTATGTTGTTGTTCATCCATTGTTTATCATTAGGTCGTATTGTTATTACTAAGACAGGAATGAAGTCATGTACCTTGTCCATGATTAAATCAGTTGTGGTACTGTTAATGTGTTAGAGCCCTGGTTTGAAGACCCAGTAGACTTCAAGAAAAGTGTTATTCATTCTTTCAAAATCACCTTCATATTTTGGAATATTTTTTCTGATAACTTGCTTGTTTGAATACACAAAATGAAATTGATTCATACACAGAGGTATGATCACTACAGAAGGGAGGTGATGTATAAGTATTTCTAATTATGTTTTGGTTATTTGTACAGATAACCTCAATGGAGGTGGCACTCTCCTGAGTTATACGTATAGGTTCATTAATAAGGCTAGATAAATTATGTTTAGTAAGGAGTCTTGAAAGGTGATGATTAGGTAGAAGGGTTAAAATATCAATATTAATATCACCGGTGAGTACCACATCCATTGAAGTATCAGTTAAAGTATCATCTAGTTTGTTTCAGTTATGCATCCTAGTAAAAGTTTGTGATTATCAAGTATTACTTCTAACCAGACCATTTCAACATCGTCCCTTTTCAATTCAATTCGTCTATTAATCATGATAGTATTTTTATAATAAACAATTATCCCACTGCCTGAACCTGTCGTTCTATCTTTTCTGTGAGGAAAGGACGAAAAAGAGTGCATGTGAATGTCAGTGTTAGATAATAAAGGATTTAGATGGGATTCTGTTATACAAACAATACCAGAATTTTACCAGCTCTGCTTCAATAAGGGATATTTTATTTTTAAGGGACCGCACATTTAAATCTGTAAATAGCAACCAGAAGTCAATAGTACGCGAAAGTACGTTATACTATTAAGTAGAGAAGAAGATACATCTATACAAGCCCCGGCTTACCTTTGATGTCAACTGAGCGAAACTGAGCGAAACTTAAATGAACCAGATTTAGGTTTTGTATTGGCCCAGGATTAATGTATATGCCATAACACCGTATCATAATTATATGATGCGAAATACGAATAAAAGATAAGTTACCGAATCTAGAAAACGTATTAGAATAATACAAACGAATATGACGAAGCTATGATAGATATTGAGATATGGTTTAATCACAGAGGTACGCAACTACTACTGACATTGATATTGTTAGACTTTCAGTCGCTAGGTACGTTATATCCCCAGTATTGGGATATAACGTACCCAGCGACTGAAATGTGTTCTCGGCGGAATGACACGAATTTGGAAATAAAGGATGTATTCCTAGTGTAAAAAATAGTCTTAGAATTTACGCCGGTTCCCTTTTATTAATTTGAAATATTTCTGTACAACTGGATGAAAACCGTATCAAAATCTGTGGAGAATTATTTGAGAAATCTTTGTTTGAAAAAAAAAGACATTTTTAAGCGAGTGTCTTCCCTTTTATTAGGATATAACGTACGCAGCGACTGAAAGTCATACAAGATCAATATCAATAGTAGTTGCGTGCCCCTGTGATATAAATATGAGAGGATGGAGGAAGCTATTTTTTTATATGAAGGATATATATAAGATGTGGAAAGCATCCATGTTTGAAAATGTACATGTCAAATCATAACAGTAGACAATCAGATGTAATTTGTTTTGTGGAATTTATAATCGGGATTTTATGTTTATGCTTTCATTAAAAGGTAAGTCATACACTTATGTATGTATGTTAACAACCTGAAGAAAATGATTAGAAATAAGTCATACAAGTCAAAATAGAGATGACTTCTGGCTTGTTGTATAGCATGCGGCTTGATCCGCAAATAAAATGTAATCGAAG
The DNA here is from genome assembly GCF_002113885.1 of Mizuhopecten yessoensis. Taxonomy (NCBI): domain Eukaryota; kingdom Metazoa; phylum Mollusca; class Bivalvia; order Pectinida; family Pectinidae; genus Mizuhopecten; species Mizuhopecten yessoensis. The sequence goes on from NW_018408441.1 coordinate 90,467, forward strand.
TTCATGAAAAATGCATCTGTCACTTAGGATGAAGACCAGTATATAATTACGATTCTCAACGATAATATGTAAAGCCACTATGTACAGATACATATGCAAAACAAATTTACGTTTACAAATATACTTCATATCATATTTACATTTTGTTGTACATCAGTATACAAACACATACATGCTATTTTGTATCATGATATTTAAATACATGTACATGTTCGTGCAATACTCTAGTTGGCAGGCTGATAGATAACACAAATTATTTCTATTACCGATTTTTTTACATTCCCAGTACCTTTGATTCAATATAATGGGCAAAACCACTACATTTAACGAGAGTTTATACAACATAACATGATGTTTGTAACCTAGTGAATAATAACAAATGACATTTTAAACATGTGAACTATACACAAAAAATTGTACAACCAGAGAAGTTTCAGGAATAATGTAAAGGTGTATTTGCTATTGAGAAAAAGTGTGATTGTAGATACATGTACATAGGTATTTGAGTGGAAATTATACTGTTGTAAAACTAAGTTGAAAAGTACGCAATTTAATATGCTACTGAGAAAAGATTGAGAAACAAGACATACATGTAACTGCTGACAGGAGAAATTTATAAACAAGAGAAAGTTATAAACAAGAGAAAGTTATAAACATAAGCTAGTATAAGCAATAAACATACACATAAATGATCATTTGAATATTGACGTCTACACAAATAAGAAAAAAAAACACTTTACAGTTCTTACATTAGAGTCAGTTATCCCTCATAAGGGAGAGGGGGCGGGGGGGGGGGTTAAAACTTATTGTCTGTACGGACGGCAGGGATAGTGGGTGTATTACCACACGAGCGTTGACGATTGTTAGTATATTTTTCCTAGTACCTTTACTGCAGCCTTCTGCTTATTCTTCATCTCTTCTCGCTTATTTCTTTCCGCTGCCTGCTTTGCCTGCGTTCTTTGAGGTCAAAATGACACTGATCCTTCGAATCTCCCGGCTATCAATTTATAGAAAGTGCTAGTCAATCATATTGCTTAAAATTACCCACACTCGAGATCGACTGCGTTTGATATACTAACTAACTAAAGTCCGAGAGACTCGAGTAAACACTATGATGATGACTCCCGAGAGTTTTCGAAAAGATGCACAAATATGGCTGCCGTAGAAGACGAACCGCTATGTCTGAGACAAACTTTCAACTCTAATGGACTTTAAAAGTTCAGACAGTATGATTAAATGGAATATACATGACAGGTATGATGTTATCTCAACACGCTGACCAATCGTTATGAGTATAAACCTGTATTCTCGTAAAAATACAGATTACACATAGCGGTGGACTTGTAGTCTGCTTATACACATTGTTTCAATATGCACAATATGCTTTTAAACACTTAAATCGTTAATTTACAGACTCACAACATAATACTACTATCTTATTTGGATGATATACTTGTATCATGATACAGTTTGATGAAATACAACAATATGAGATCATTTACAGACGAAATTCCCGTAACAACAAGAGAACAGATTTGGTGTTCATATCGGACTATGTAAGTGTAGTAGGCGGGGTCAAGAGACGAGAGTTTGCCACCAAAATGACTTCGCGTTGTGTAATTTTGAATGATGTACAAACTGTACAAGTCTTGGAACATTAAACCAGTGGCCATTCAACTCCTAAACCCACCTACCAGTTCTTTTCTCCTGATTAGTCGAAGTGTTAGGAACCCAAAACAACACCAGAGGTCAAGTTCTACAAGTTTATTCTAGATTTAAATCCAAGTGTGCATGGTTTCATTCAACAGAAATAGGCACAACAAAACAAACGAAATCAGTTAACCGAGGTGTAAAGTCTGCAGCAATATGGATGTAACAAGATTAGAAATGGTAACAAAAAAGACTCCAGGAAAAGCATAAACTTTACAAAACAAGTTACCAAAAATGAGACAAATTGCAGAAGTGCATGTATAAGACACCGATTTGAGAAGTTTCCATGGCAATTCTCAGTACACACATCACTGACTTGTTAATTGGCCCAATTTAGCCGGTAATTACAATAGCCTAGAATACACCCGGTACTATACATAACTATAACTATCTGCCTACGCGAGAAAGGCTAGACCTCCACATTCCCTCCTAAGGAAACACTTCATATCAAACACTACAACCTCATGTCAATTATGGTGTCAGAAGTCCTAAATGGTTTGAAGTACCATTGTAACTAAGTACAAGATATACCCTGGAGATGATTCAACATGTCACTCTGCTTTCAGAGAGTAGCCCAATAATAACGTTATGACACGTACAGCAAACATGAAGGTGAAAGTTGCACTTTGTTCTCAGGACTAAACCAGCCCATTATGTGTCAATCTGCTTTCATGCACGTGTAAGACTTATATAAGCCCTGACCTCTTGACCCCTAGTGAACCTTTCCGGGTTGAAACCCGTAACTAACTCAGAGGCTCAGTGACTGGCTCCACCACTGTGGTCTCGACCAATGGCAGCGCATTGCACAACTGTTCCTTGGCTCACCTCGCAAGATGGCCGCGTCATAACAAATAAACCAAATTACCGAAGACGACATTCGTGAAACCAGACATAATGGAAAAATAATGCTGTCACTTTTAACTATATGTATAAGACAATGAGCACACACATTTCTTAGATATTAGGCCAACCGGCATAATAACACAACCATAATTTCAATTCAAAATCAATAAAATCTATTACTTAATATGAGCATTGGGATCCTGGAAAAAGTCCCCATAAAAATGACCAGGTTTTCAAGAAGGTTGAACGTCTTCTGATTCGTGGACGATACTCGCCACATAAATATTGGCCAAATTTATGGAATAGAACCTAAGCATCGGACTTAAATATAGCACAATTGAGATTAGAAGTTAGATATTTCTCATCTAAATTATTGTCAAGAAATACAAAACAATTGATTTATTAGTTTATTTTCTTGCCAAAAAATCAATTTATCAAAACCTGCGTTAATCAATTTTATTCGTATTGTTAAGTCTTAACTACTTCATAAGAAATAAAACTATAAATACGGCTTCGGGACGAACAAAAGTTATTTTTTATACAGATACGATAGTAATCTAATCAGTAACAATAACAATCGATTATATAATATTGATATCATCAGTTTATTCATAATAGCAAACGGAAATCACAAGATAATGGAGATGGAATAAAAAGCACCTTTTTGTTGGCATCATTTCAGGTGTTTTTGCTGTTAAGAAACACTGTTACTTTTGACATTGTCTACATAACGTGATTGTTTTTCAGTGTAACAATATCACATAGTGTTAAAAATGACTCATATCTAGTAACACATATTTGACTCTGCAGAAATTAATTTAAAGACCTTATGTATTGACAGTGAAATGCAAATATGGCATCGAGTAAAATACATTTTTTTCTTAATTTTGTGACGACGTCTGCTATTTCACATCAATAAATCATGATAGAAAAACTGAAAGTTGTATACATACCACCGCAAATGACGAAATATTTACATAAAACTTTTAAAAGTGCAGGCTACCAAGGAATTATATAGTGATTTAAATGGTTTCCCATATATATTTCACAAGTATGACTGAATATCGATATTCTGCCGTACGAATGAAATATTTACGGTATTCAGCGGGAAAATAATTAAATCTTCTATTTATTACGTTACTAAAGGGGCTATTTAGTCAAATAACACATTTACAATCGATTAGATACGGAACAAATACCTCCTAGCGATACTTTACGTAGATGATAATGACATAACTTCAAACCAACGTCCAGTGTGGTAAGTTTTTCTTTTCAGAAAGCCGTTGATAAATATCCCCTTCCAGTGAGAAGTAAACATGCACAGTACCACGCTGTCGACCGACAACACATTGTAAGTGTGTCTGATTTTTCTACATAACACATGTTGGTCGCTTCGAATTTACATCCCAAACAAGAGTTATCAATATCATAATATGTACATGTAATGAGATATTTGTTTTTATGGTTGGGTTCGGATAGCAATAAATAGGATTAATTAGAGTATGCACGCAAGAGGGTACCGTAGGGAGAATGTCAAACTGCACACAGAACGATATCAGTAGGTAAATGTTTCTGAGAACCAACATCTTTCATAGATGATATTTCCCCTTTAACAGTTGTTCTGACATCCGGTAGGATTGTTACCGTCGTATCCCCATACCGTGATACACTTTGCCGATCGATCCTATATTTCTTTCTTTGTATGGATGAAGTACGGAGGCGACATTTCCCGTTCAATGAGTAGGCTTTGCCGATCAGTTAAATCTTCTATACCCAACGGTTGATAATATTATATTTGTAGAGCACGCGAAAACGTTGTCATTATACTTTACTGCAACATAAGAACGTTTAATGACGTAAAAACGGGTACGACATAGAACCTATAGATGAACTAACGTTAGACATCTACTTTTCTCCGTCGAATACATGTCTGGCATTAAAATCATACGGACATCGGTAAGGAAGTCCAACGATATCGGCTTCGTTATCTTTTCCGCAAGGTGGTGACATTTTCCGTTCAATGATTTCCATAAGTAGACCTTGTCGCTCGGTAAAATTTTCTATTTCACCAACACGACAACATGCTTTTACCCAACGATTGCTAATATCTCTGGCTGACAAATTATCGAAGTTAATAATGATCAGATTTCGTCGCATGTCATTTCTGTACAGTCTCCATATAGTGTTGAATTCAAATTGAGTGAATGCTTGTTGTGTTATTTCCACTTCATCTCTATCTTCTCTGAAATATTTTTCCGATAGAATGACGATAAAACTTCTGCACGTCTGTATTCTACTCCTGAGGTATTCGTCTCTAGCGAAGGCGAGGTCAGCATCCCGTACAGGAATGAATAAGTTATATCCGAGCGTTTCCAAGTATTTGGCCAGGTTCCTCAAAACCCACTTCCGCTGTTGGTCATCCTCGTCGTAAAATGATATATATGCATCATAGTCGAATTCCCGCGACCTCACTGAACGACGAAGTCTACGGCGATATATAATGTATATTTCTGGAAACAAAAACAAACGCCCTAAAATAAACACTATGATAATAACTACAAAACATGTAAGGCTTCCTAGAATGATGTTCAGTTCTGAAGAGTCCGGGGAACAATCTAACAACGTGAAATCAGCCAACGTGATGTCTTTACCTCCCAAGTTCTGACATATGTATGAGGTGTGACTTTCTTCTTCATGATAAAACGAAAGCCAAGTTTTCATCCACAGATCATCACAGGAACACGTAATAAGAATATGTCCTAACAAAAGATAAGTAGGATTTCTGTTCTGAAAATGACGTGGTATTGATGACAATTTATTTCCTGTTGCATTCAGCTTAGCATCGTCGGGAAAAACTGATGCTGCAATTTCAGAGATGTGTGAGAGTTGATTTCCAGAAAGGTCTAATTCTGCTACACGACTAAGGTAGGGTCTGAATTCCATTTGTTGAATATTATTTCCCGCCAGGAGAAGTTCCAATCTGTCCCCGTTCCCCCACGGCAGATTTTCCGGCATTGTTTTAAGATTCTGTCCCTGACAGTCGACAACAACCCGGTCTTGACTAGGTTGGTTAAAACAATGACACTTTCTTGGACAGGAGTCTGTAATATTGCATATCAGGAGATCCAGTTTTTCTGGATTTGTCTTGTAGATGTCAATCAACTTAGTACCGTTTAATTCGTCTGGTCTTTCACAAACAAAATCTACCAATTGTTGCCAGAATTTCCCAATTACTGCAATTGATGTGTCGTCAGAAAGCAGCTCAGCCATATTGCAATCGCACGTCAGTTGATCACTTATCAATGACACAGACAAATCAAAATTCTTAAATATCTGATTCCATGCATCTAAACCGAAATCAGAATAGTTGAAGAAAGTATGTAAGGATACATTTTCAAATTCAATAATACCACCACATCCAATTTTTTCGTTCGGCACTGTCTTGTAATTGAGCTTATTTTCAATTTGCAGCGATTTTTTGTTATTGGAATATGATATTTTACAAAACGCTTTTAAAAAGAAATTTGTTACGTCGATAGATTCAAGTTGATTGCTGGATATGTCGATATTTAAAATATACTGACCGCCACTAAGATTAAACGAATTCGGTTCAATTCTTGCGATTTTGTTTTTACCGAGGTACAGATTACGTAAACCTTTTAGGTTTTGGAATGTTGAGTTACGTATTATTTCCAGATTATTGTGGGTTAAGTAGAGGGTGTCGAGGTTAGAAAGGCAGTTAATTCCGTCAAGGTTTTCTATCTCATTGTTGTCCAGTACTAGTTCCACAGTTAATGGAAAACTGCATATATTCGTTGGAAGTTTCCGTAAGCGTCCGTGAACGTGAGATAACCTGGTATAATTGTAATTAAAATCATCCAAATGAATGTAAACGATAGAAGATCCTTGGATGTCTGTATATTTAACATGGAGGTTTACGACTTGGCCTTCAAGTTCCCATGATCGTTTGTTTTCACATGCGCAACACTCGGTATCCTGACGACAACTGTCCGGACAGAAGAGATCTGTCATGTTCTCCAGGCGCCATTTGGAGTAGGTCAACATACTTTCAACGGCTACAAAGTATGAGGTAAGACACAGTGAGATAACGCTGATGCAACGCATGGTGTTCGTTGTCTGATCTGTAGATATGTATATCAACTATTTGTTGGGTTTACTTATATATCATATTCTAACAAGATTCGATTGTAACGCATGCTTTGATTGGCTACAGATTATCTTCTAAAAACCGCACTGAAGGCACGCCAATTTTTCAGCCAAATGGACGTTCAACCGTCTTTGAAATAGGCTGTATAGTTTATTGACAAAGTTTAGTTGCTAATCTTATGTTTTAAATGAATAACAACAGTTTGCACAGTGTATGTATTATTGTTTCTTAACCGCTCGAAATGATGCGTGCATAATGATCCATCTGTCTGTCTGATTCAATGTATGTAAGTCTGTATTTGCATGTGTATTATATGTTTTGTGTATACTAGTGCTATGTTTATTTACCCAGCTTATCTTTGTTTGTATTACTATGTTGTATATTGAATTTGTTAGGGTGTGAAAGAAGTATGTTTTTCGTTCTTGTCCTGTAATCTGTTTGCAAATATTTTATGTTCCCATCGTCCTTCCTATTTATTTTGTTTTTGTTTGACTGATGGATGTTGAATGAGAAACCTGCTGCGTGAGGACACCATATTGTTCAGGGGCTCCAAGGCTCCCAAACCCTGGCAGCCTCTATCAAAATATTTATATATGTATATATATCTGTGCTTGGAAGCAGTATATGGATATACATATTTATAAAAAAAAAATCGATGGAACACATATGATATACTGATATAGGTCACAGCATACATAAACATACATGTATATGTATGTTTATGTGTGCTGTGACCCATATCAGTTATAGCACGATATTTGTATTTCAGACATTTGTAACGAACCCCTGTGGATCGATTTGCACAGGGGGTTGATAGGCCTACCGACACAAGGCAGAATTGGTAGCTGGAGGGAGAATTTCTAGGGCTGCACATGACTTGTTACTATCGCTTGCAACCGTGAGCTGATACTATTTTGCTAATTGATCGCTTTTGGTTGGTTGAACAATTTCTTGTGTTGCTTCAATAAAAATGTAAATCTCATCAAGTGGTATCTTTGTTTAAACATGTCAATATGTATCTCCCTTCGCAAAATCATACGCATAGGCAATACTAATCTAGTCAAATTCATCGACAAATGAAACAGGTCACATTTGGTAGTTGCATCGAGTCCAACTTGAGTAAGAATTGAAATATTAATGATTTATTTATTTAAGGATACTTTTAAATGAAAAATGATATATGTATATATATAGAGAGAGAGTAATACTACTTAAAAGATCGGGGAGGTAACTCCAACCAGATAAACACAATGGGGATGAACTCATATGACAGCACACAAACAACTAACAAACAACTCAAAACATACATCCAACACACTTACAGCTATTCTCTCATTAAATGAGGCATAGTCACAGTCAGTAAATCATATGTACAGTAAGAGTAGACTTTGACCAACAGTCCATGTGCATGTATGTGCACAGGTCATTGCTACTTATACTGTTTATAATAAAAAGTAAATTAGTACAAATTTAAATAATGTGATAGAAAAGCAACATTTATTATTATGTTTATTTTATTGGACAGAAAATAAACAAAATATAACAATCCTGATCCACTGAAATCACATCTATAATTTATACATTTTTGTGTTTATTATATTGGAGAGAACATAAACAAAATATAACAATCCTGCTCCACTTAAATCACATCTATAATTCATATATTATTATGTTAATTATATTGGAGAGAACATAAACAAAATATGACAAGACAACCCTGCTATCATTATGCTTCAAAAAAGTTACCACTTTTATATTCCTATTTATATTTCAGATTAAAATAAGAAAAACAAAGGCTTACAATCACTTTTATACATTTAAGCAAGCAATGTGCACATAATTGAACAAATAAAAGGGTGGTATTTACATGACGTCTTTGCAAGGATTCTAAAATGCAGACGTGAAGAGGTGAGTTTTGATGTCCCTCTTGAACTTGGCCAGGGTATTTGACTTTCTAATAGCAGATGGTAAGCTATTCCACAACGTAGCCGAAACCCTCCCAAAGCATATGTTTCCTTAGGTCACAGTACGAGATTTGGGACACACGACAAAGATTCTGACTCCGACCGCAGTGATCGTGACGGCTGATACAGGGTAACAAGCTCCTGTAGGTACTGACGAGCTGTTCCATTCAGTGCCTTGTATGTGTACACCAGAAGTTTGTACTGCGACATGTATCGTACAGGTAACCAGTACAACGAATAAAGCACAGGTGTGATGTGCTCTCTCTCTCTCTATTTCGAGTACGAGTAACTAGCCGTGCTGCATTGTTCTGGACCCTCTGCAGACGACTAGTTAGTTTGTCAGATATACCACAGAGCAGGGCGTTACCATAATCCAACCGAGATGTAACAAGTGAATGCACCAAAATCTTGCATGCATCTGCAGTTATAAACTGCCGAATACAGCCGATGTTCCTGATCTGGTAGTAACAGGATTTGGCAATAGCGTTCACTTGTTTCTCCATGTTCAGTGAACTATCAAAGTATACTCCTAGGTTTTTAACAGCTGGAACAGTCTCAATAGTTCTGTCACCGACCTTGACCTGGAGAGCCATTGTTTGTTGACTTTTGGGGAAAAGACGATTAGTTCCGTCTTTTCCTGATTAAGCTAAAGCATGTTGGCGTTCATCCATATACTGATATCTGTCACACAAGCTTCCAGACTTCCTGAAACTGTATTCCAACTGTCCTGTGGTTTGATGACCATGTACATGTGTGTGTCATCGGCATAGCAATGATAGCCAATGCTATGGCGACGACAAATCTCTCCAATCGGTTTGGAGGACATACAATATTTTCGTGGTCCTAACACCGACCCTTGAGGAACCCCGAAATCTAGTACTTTGTCATGTGAGGTGGAAGATTCGCAGGCAACACACTGTCGTTGTTCACTCAGATAAGACTGTATTCAGCATAGAACGGTATCAGTCACTCCATAAGAATATTCCAGACGTTTATAAAGTATGCCATG
>NW_018408441.1:100958-110820 GCF_002113885.1 Mizuhopecten yessoensis
TTTTTTTATATGAAGGATATATATAAGATGTGGAAAGCATCCATGTTTGAAAATGTACATGTCAAATCATAACAGTAGACAATCAGATGTAATTTGTTTTGTGGAATTTATAATCGGGATTTTATGTTTATGCTTTCATTAAAAGGTAAGTCATACACTTATGTATGTATGTTAACAACCTGAAGAAAATGATTAGAAATAAGTCATACAAGTCAAAATAGAGATGACTTCTGGCTTGTTGTATAGCATGCGGCTTGATCCGCAAATAAAATGTAATCGAAGTTCATGAAAAATGCATCTGTCACTTAGGATGAAGACCAGTATATAATTACGATTCTCAACGATAATATGTAAAGCCACTATGTACAGATACATATGCAAAACAAATTTACGTTTACAAATATACTTCATATCATATTTACATTTTGTTGTACATCAGTATACAAACACATACATGCTATTTTGTATCATGATATTTAAATACATGTACATGTTCGTGCAATACTCTAGTTGGCAGGCTGATAGATAACACAAATTATTTCTATTACCGATTTTTTTACATTCCCAGTACCTTTGATTCAATATAATGGGCAAAACCACTACATTTAACGAGAGTTTATACAACATAACATGATGTTTGTAACCTAGTGAATAATAACAAATGACATTTTAAACATGTGAACTATACACAAAAAATTGTACAACCAGAGAAGTTTCAGGAATAATGTAAAGGTGTATTTGCTATTGAGAAAAAGTGTGATTGTAGATACATGTACATAGGTATTTGAGTGGAAATTATACTGTTGTAAAACTAAGTTGAAAAGTACGCAATTTAATATGCTACTGAGAAAAGATTGAGAAACAAGACATACATGTAACTGCTGACAGGAGAAATTTATAAACAAGAGAAAGTTATAAACAAGAGAAAGTTATAAACATAAGCTAGTATAAGCAATAAACATACACATAAATGATCATTTGAATATTGACGTCTACACAAATAAGAAAAAAAAACACTTTACAGTTCTTACATTAGAGTCAGTTATCCCTCATAAGGGAGAGGGGGCGGGGGGGGGGGTTAAAACTTATTGTCTGTACGGACGGCAGGGATAGTGGGTGTATTACCACACGAGCGTTGACGATTGTTAGTATATTTTTCCTAGTACCTTTACTGCAGCCTTCTGCTTATTCTTCATCTCTTCTCGCTTATTTCTTTCCGCTGCCTGCTTTGCCTGCGTTCTTTGAGGTCAAAATGACACTGATCCTTCGAATCTCCCGGCTATCAATTTATAGAAAGTGCTAGTCAATCATATTGCTTAAAATTACCCACACTCGAGATCGACTGCGTTTGATATACTAACTAACTAAAGTCCGAGAGACTCGAGTAAACACTATGATGATGACTCCCGAGAGTTTTCGAAAAGATGCACAAATATGGCTGCCGTAGAAGACGAACCGCTATGTCTGAGACAAACTTTCAACTCTAATGGACTTTAAAAGTTCAGACAGTATGATTAAATGGAATATACATGACAGGTATGATGTTATCTCAACACGCTGACCAATCGTTATGAGTATAAACCTGTATTCTCGTAAAAATACAGATTACACATAGCGGTGGACTTGTAGTCTGCTTATACACATTGTTTCAATATGCACAATATGCTTTTAAACACTTAAATCGTTAATTTACAGACTCACAACATAATACTACTATCTTATTTGGATGATATACTTGTATCATGATACAGTTTGATGAAATACAACAATATGAGATCATTTACAGACGAAATTCCCGTAACAACAAGAGAACAGATTTGGTGTTCATATCGGACTATGTAAGTGTAGTAGGCGGGGTCAAGAGACGAGAGTTTGCCACCAAAATGACTTCGCGTTGTGTAATTTTGAATGATGTACAAACTGTACAAGTCTTGGAACATTAAACCAGTGGCCATTCAACTCCTAAACCCACCTACCAGTTCTTTTCTCCTGATTAGTCGAAGTGTTAGGAACCCAAAACAACACCAGAGGTCAAGTTCTACAAGTTTATTCTAGATTTAAATCCAAGTGTGCATGGTTTCATTCAACAGAAATAGGCACAACAAAACAAACGAAATCAGTTAACCGAGGTGTAAAGTCTGCAGCAATATGGATGTAACAAGATTAGAAATGGTAACAAAAAAGACTCCAGGAAAAGCATAAACTTTACAAAACAAGTTACCAAAAATGAGACAAATTGCAGAAGTGCATGTATAAGACACCGATTTGAGAAGTTTCCATGGCAATTCTCAGTACACACATCACTGACTTGTTAATTGGCCCAATTTAGCCGGTAATTACAATAGCCTAGAATACACCCGGTACTATACATAACTATAACTATCTGCCTACGCGAGAAAGGCTAGACCTCCACATTCCCTCCTAAGGAAACACTTCATATCAAACACTACAACCTCATGTCAATTATGGTGTCAGAAGTCCTAAATGGTTTGAAGTACCATTGTAACTAAGTACAAGATATACCCTGGAGATGATTCAACATGTCACTCTGCTTTCAGAGAGTAGCCCAATAATAACGTTATGACACGTACAGCAAACATGAAGGTGAAAGTTGCACTTTGTTCTCAGGACTAAACCAGCCCATTATGTGTCAATCTGCTTTCATGCACGTGTAAGACTTATATAAGCCCTGACCTCTTGACCCCTAGTGAACCTTTCCGGGTTGAAACCCGTAACTAACTCAGAGGCTCAGTGACTGGCTCCACCACTGTGGTCTCGACCAATGGCAGCGCATTGCACAACTGTTCCTTGGCTCACCTCGCAAGATGGCCGCGTCATAACAAATAAACCAAATTACCGAAGACGACATTCGTGAAACCAGACATAATGGAAAAATAATGCTGTCACTTTTAACTATATGTATAAGACAATGAGCACACACATTTCTTAGATATTAGGCCAACCGGCATAATAACACAACCATAATTTCAATTCAAAATCAATAAAATCTATTACTTAATATGAGCATTGGGATCCTGGAAAAAGTCCCCATAAAAATGACCAGGTTTTCAAGAAGGTTGAACGTCTTCTGATTCGTGGACGATACTCGCCACATAAATATTGGCCAAATTTATGGAATAGAACCTAAGCATCGGACTTAAATATAGCACAATTGAGATTAGAAGTTAGATATTTCTCATCTAAATTATTGTCAAGAAATACAAAACAATTGATTTATTAGTTTATTTTCTTGCCAAAAAATCAATTTATCAAAACCTGCGTTAATCAATTTTATTCGTATTGTTAAGTCTTAACTACTTCATAAGAAATAAAACTATAAATACGGCTTCGGGACGAACAAAAGTTATTTTTTATACAGATACGATAGTAATCTAATCAGTAACAATAACAATCGATTATATAATATTGATATCATCAGTTTATTCATAATAGCAAACGGAAATCACAAGATAATGGAGATGGAATAAAAAGCACCTTTTTGTTGGCATCATTTCAGGTGTTTTTGCAGTTAAGAAACACTGTTACTTTTGACATTGTCTACATAACGTGATTGTTTTTCAGTGTAACAATATCACATAGTGTTAAAAATGACCCATATCTAGTAACACATATTTGACTCTGCAGAAATTAATTTAAAGACCTTATGTATTGACAGTGAAATGCAAATATGGCATTGTTTTTATATTCCCGCTTCGCAGAAGTCGGAGGTTTATAGTATTCGCACCGTCCGTACAGGCGTAAAGACTGAAGGACGGACGTGCGTGCGTGCCTTCGTGTTGACTTAAGTATCGATCTTCCAGGGAAGGTGGGATCTCGCATCCTTAAGTAGTCATCGTCACTTAAATTTCACCTTACGCCTTGACCACAGGTCTTAAAATATAGTGTAATAAGGTTTTCCCCATCATATCTTAGTCACTGTCTCATGAAAGGACTTCATACATGTAGATATACGGGAAGTGGGGTTGCCGTGAAGCTCAGGCATCGAGTCAAATACACTTTTTTCTTAATTTTGTGACGACGTCTGCTATTTCACATCAATAAATGATAGAAAAACTGAAAGTTGTATACATACCACCGCAAATGACGAAATATTTATATAAAACTTTTTAAAGTGCAGGCTACCAAGGAATTATATAGTGATTTAAATGGTTTCCCATATATATTTCACGAGTATGACAGAATATCGATATTCTGCCGTACGAATGAAATATTTACGGTATTCAGCGGGAAAATAATTAAATCTTCTATTTATTACGTTACTGAAGGGGCTATTTAGTCAAATAACACCTTTACAATCGATTAGATACGGAACAAATACCTCCTAACGATACTTTACGTAGATGATAATGACATAACTTGAAACCAACGTCCAGTGTGGTAAGTTTTTCTTTTCATAAAGCCGTTGATAAATATCCCCTTCCAGTGAGAAGTAAACATGCACAGTATCACGCTGTCGACCGACAACACATTGTAAGTGTGTCTGATTTTTCTACATAACACATGTTGATCGCTTCGAATTTACATCCCAAACAAGAGTTATCAATATCATAATATATACATGTAATGAGATATTTGTTTTTATGGTTGGGTTCGAATAGAAATAAATAGGATTACTTAGAGTATACACGCAAGAGAGTACCGTAGGGAGAATGTCAAACTGCACACAGTACGATATCAGTAGGTAAATGTTTCTGAGAACCAACATCTTTCCTAGATGATATTTCCCCTTTAACAGTTATTCTGACATCCGGTAGAATTGTTACCGTCGTATCCCCATACCGTGATACACTTTGCCGATCGATCCTATATTTCTTTCTTTGTATGGATGAAGTACGGAGGCGACATTTCCCGTTCAATGAGTAGGCTTTGCCGATCAGTTAAATCTTCTATACCCAACGGTTGATAACATTATATTTGTAGAGCACGCGAAAACGTGTCATTATACTTTACTGCAACATAAGAACGTTTAATGACGTAAAAACGGGTACGACATAGAACCTATAGATGAACTAACGTTAGACATCTACTTTTCTCCGTCGAATACATGTCTGGCATTAAAATCATACGGACATCGGTAAGGAAGTCCAACGATATCGGCTTCGTTATCTTTTCCGCAAGGTGGTGACATTTTCCGTTCAATGATTTCCATAAGTAGACCTTGTCGCTCGGTAAAATTTTCTATTTCACCAACACGACAACATGCTTTTACCCAACGATTGCTAATATCTCTGGCTGACAAATTATCGAAGTTAATAATGATCAGATTTCGTCGCATGTCATTTCTGTACAGTCTCCATATAGTGTTGAATTCAAATTGAGTGAATGCTTGTTGTGTTATTTCCACTTCATCTCTATCTTCTCTGAAATATTTTTCCGATAGAATGACGATAAAACTTCTGCACGTCTGTATTCTACTCCTGAGGTATTCGTCTCTAGCGAAGGCGAGGTCAGCATCCCGTACAGGAATGAATAAGTTATATCCGAGCGTTTCCAAGTATTTGGCCAGGTTCCTCAAAACCCACTTCCGCTGTTGGTCATCCTCGTCGTAAAATGATATATATGCATCATAGTCGAATTCCCGCGACCTCACTGAACGACGAAGTCTACGGCGATATATAATGTATATTTCTGGAAACAAAAACAAACGCCCTAAAATAAACACTATGATAATAACTACAAAACATGTAAGGCTTCCTAGAATGATGTTCAGTTCTGAAGAGTCCGGGGAACAATCTAACAACGTGAAATCAGCCAACGTGATGTCTTTACCTCCCAAGTTCTGACATATGTATGAGGTGTGACTTTCTTCTTCATGATAAAACGAAAGCCAAGTTTTCATCCACAGATCATCACAGGAACACGTAATAAGAATATATCCTAACAAAAGATAAGTAGGATTTCTGTTCTGAAAATGACGTGGTATTGATGACAATTTATTTCCTGTTGCATTCAGCTTAGCATCGTCGGGAAAAACTGATGCTGCAATTTCAGAGATGTGTGAGAGCGGATTTCCAGAAAGGTCTAATTCTGCTACACGACTAAGGTAGGGTCTGAATTCCATCTGTTGAATATTATTTCCCGCCAGGAGTAGTTCCAATCTGTCCCCGTTCCCCCACGGCAGATTTTCCGGCATTGTTTTAAGATTCTGTCCCTGACAGTCGACAACAACCCGGTCTTGACTAGGTTGGTTAAAACAATGACACTTTCTTGGACAGGAGTCTGTAATGTTGCATATCAGGAGATCCAGTTTTTCTGGATTTGTCTTGTAGATGTCAATCAATTTAGTACCGTTTAATTCGTCTGGTCTTTCACAAACATACTCTGCCAATTGCTGCCAGAATTTCCCAATTACGGCAATTGATGTGCCGTCAGAAAACAGCTCAGCCATATTGCAATCGCACGTCAGTTGATCACTTATCAATGACATGGACAAATCCAAATTCTTGTATATCTGATTCCATGCATCTAAACCGAAATCAGAATAGTTGAAGAAAGTATGGAAGGATACATTTTCAAATTCAATAACACCACCACATCCATTTTTTTCGTTCGGCACTGTCTTGTAATTGAGCTTATTTTCAATTTGCAGCGATTTTTTGTTATTGGAATATGATATTTTACAAAATGCTTTTAAAACGAAATTTGTAACGTCTATAGATTCAAGTTGATTGCTGGATATGTCGATATTTAAAATATACTGACCGCCACCAAGATTAAACGAATTTGGTTCAATTCTTGCGATTTTGTTGTTACCGAGGTACAGGTTACGTAAACCTTTTAGGTTTTGGAATGTTGAGTTACGTATTATTTCCAGATTATTGTGGGTTAAGTAGAGGGAGTCCAGATTGGAGAGGCAGTTAATTCCGTTAAGGGTTTCTATCTCATTGTTGTCCAGTACTAGTTCCACAGTTAATGGAAAACTGCATATATTCGTTGGAAGTTTCCGTAAGCGTCCGTTAACGTGAGATAACCTGGTATAATTGTTATTAAAATCATCCCAATGAATGTAAGCGATAGATGATCCTCGGATATCTGTATATTTAACATGGAGGTTTACTACTTGGCCTTCAAGTTCCCATGATCGTTTGTTTTCACATGCGCAACACTCGGTATCCTGACCACAACTGTCCGGACAGATGAGATCTGTCATGTTCTCAAGTCGCCATGATGTATAGGTCACCACATTCTCTACAGCTATGGAGTATGATGCAAGGAATAGTAAAATAACGCTTACAGAATACATAATGCTTTCCTTGGTCATAGCATATTTATATTACACCCTCCGATAGCAGGGATACAAAGTACATATGATGTATGGCTGGTCGTTCATTACCCTTTTACACTTGAATGTTTTTCGTCTGGTATTTCCGATCAACCCATTGATTGGCTATCAATTTACTTCTTTTTACATACACATATTTAATTGTCTCTATAACGCTTCATAGATTGAATTTAAATACCTAACCACAATGAAAATAGTATTGCGAAATTTTAGAAAAAAAAAGCCGCACATTAGATTACTGATTTTTTTTTAAATTACAAGTGATCCCTAAGGTACGAACTCGTCATCGTGTGTTTTTCCACAGGCTTGGTACGTCATAATGTGTGCTCCATTTCTAAATATATACTATTGTATTCAACTCTGTGTAAATATTCTTTTTTTACAAGCTGATGTTTTAACTCTCGTCATTTGAAAAATGATATGAGAGGTTATTCTGGATGAAAATATAGAATTCGTTTTTTGTTCGAGATTCGTTACAAATATATAACCAATATCATTCCATCTAAAGTATAATAATATTCAAAAATTTCCCTCAGATAAACGTCTGACAGCTGTACCGTACAAAACTAAAAACTGTGGTTGATTTAAATATGATAAGCAGTACGTGGTTAAATAACTTCAATTGAGCGGTGAGGACGATTGGACTCCCGATCAATCAGATCTTCGGTTTATCAAATGTTATTAACGATCACCATTTGAATCTGTTTAACAAGAACATGGAGTTATAATGATCGTTACGTAAGGTGCACAGTACAGAACATTAGGGATACATAGGGTGCTTTACAGTACGTATTTTAAATATAACCAGAAGAATACTCCACAGAATGAAAAGATTTCTTACATCAACCCACACATTAGAAATTTTAATTAAGTTAATGGCCCGTTGAAACGCAGTAAATAAAGTCTAAAAAATACTTACTGAAATAAAGCTCAGTCTGTTTAATTCATTATGGTGATATATGTATTCTATAAATTTATATACATTATAGTTAAATCATTTTCAATTCAAAACGTTTTTGGCTGATATTTTAATCCGCTTTGCACATGCTGAATAGAACATTTATTATAATAAATTCCCAATTATTTGCTTAATATTTCACTGAATTAACACAGATATATAATGTATTTTTATATAGGAATTCAATAACATCAATAATGACACCCACACAGGAAAACCCAGTAAATACATGGTTGTCGAAAAACAATACAGGAATTACAATTATCTCCTTTGTTCTCTTTCATTCATCCAATAGGTCTTGAACACACAATACTATGTTCTGTCAGCGCTACCTGGTATTGTTCATTTTTAACTGACGTTTTCCTTCCTGGTATAAGTGGGGATATTTTGAGCTACCTAACTGTATAATAAGGTCCTTTGTGTTGAGAAAATCAGGAAGTACGAAAGGAGGATTTCCTTCATGCTTCAGTTTTAATGTCTTCCTTTATATTTATAGAATTCCATTATTACACACGGCGGACGCTTCAGGTGGAAAGCGTCATCGCGCGTAGTCTCTTAAAATGTAATTAATGGAAACTTTATATTATCTTTATTTGTCGAATAAAATAGAACCTGTAATATAAGTAGTCGTGTATAACTTTTTTTATCCACACATTTCCTTATTTGCTAAAGAAGTGATACCCCGGTTCCCTTAAGGGTGTCCTCTATCTTTACAACATAATGTTAACGTCGGATCGGCACAATTTGAATATCAAACAGGAATAAGAAGCCTGTTTGTCTAGGTCTTAGGTAATGTTTGTTCAGTGTTGTGTGTTAATTATAGTAACGCTAGTCCATCGTTAAGATAATTCTACTTGCCAAGCAGTGGTCGCATTTATCCTCAGCCTTATTAGCTTAACAAAAACATTTCATCTAGTATGTGTCCAAAATATTGAAGGTAGATAAATTTAAGGATTGTAAATAAGAAAATCATTGGAATTCGTTATGATGGTCTGAACAAATATTTGGAAAGCTTTTCGATCAATTTCTAAAATCGATTTTTCAACATTTGTGTTTACGACCGCTAAGGTTATAGGGTTCCAATAAACTTACCTAAATACTGAGCTCAGCGCAATACAATACAAGTACGTAGATTACAACATACACACGAAGGATTAAAGTTCATGTAATTGTTCTGGTAGGTTTTTCCCATATTTTTAAAAAATGTTTAAAGTACAAATTAGTATTCCAAGTACCTTTTAAACTTCCTGGTACAGGTTCAGAAAGGTGTTATGGCTTGTCTTTAAGTCGTGATTCGTACAGCGTATCCTTGGTAGGTTGTTTGGTCATCCCTTTGTCCGGTTTATCAATTTATCAATTTAAAAATGTATTTCGTTTTAACGAATAAACAAGCAGTAATACAGGTAGTTACAGAACTAGGTACATGTGTAAGGATGACTATAGCACGTCTGACCCGACATCGCGTGGTTTACTCTGTAATTACAGAACTAGGTACGTGTGTTATTATGACTACAGCACGTCTGACCCTACATCGCGTGGTTTACTCTGTAATTACAGAACTAGGTACGTGTGTTATTATGACTACAGCACGTCTGACCCTA